>NC_069502.1:666427836-666655336 GCF_027579735.1 Bombina bombina | reverse complement strand
AATAGAGACCCTGTCATTCTGCAACTATTCACCACTCTCTGGTGTTTTTTACTCTCCTTTAACTCTCTTCTGGTACATGAATATTTACATAGAGCAAATGATTTTAGTTTGTTAATTTAGTCCTACATCTGTTGTACTGTTATCCAATGTGTTATTTCTAATGTTCATTTAACTGCCATGTGATGTTCAATCCTTAGCAATACTTGCTATTATTCTAAAATGTATAGCTGTCTTATTCCATAGTTTTAACCTCCCCAAATTTTATTGTCTGTTTACTTAACATCTCACCCTGACCAGACCAGAATCTAACTTTCTAATTGGCCTTTCCAATTGTCTTTGATTAGCAATCAACTAAATTTAGTGGACTCAGCTGACTGCCCTCCCTGCATATATTTCACACCAGTCTGAGATGTGCATTGCACAGTGATGTGCATTGCTATAACATATGTTCACATTTTCAAAGTGAACATTTTATAAGTGATTCACTAGCAATATAGCAATAGAATTATACAAGAACTGAACAAGGATTGGGCAAGGGGCAAGACACAAGACAAGTACTTTTGTAATATTATGTTTGATATACCTTACTGTTTTCAAATGCGATTGCTACTGTAATTTTGTGTCTTATGTGTTTAACTGGTTCCCTCTTTTTTAAAAATGCCCAATATCTTCTTATTCCTTTTTGCTGCCTTTTGTCTCTATAACAAACTACTTTATTCAATTACTCCTTCTCCCTCTCCACCTGCACTGTTCATTAGCCCATCTCTCTTAAACTCACATTACTTTTGTACTCATGAACTTTACCTATTCCTAAACACTCTCTCTCCCCCCTGCACCTTGTCTCAAAAGCAGTCTCACTACTGCAAATCTGTATCTCATCTTATGTCACTCTCCCTCTTGCTTCTACTAACTGCTGGCGACATCTCCCCTAATCCTGGTCCCCAACAACTGCCTAGCCGTGCACATCCATGTGTACCATCCCACAGACTCAAAAAACAAACTCACTTCTATACATGACCTCTTTATCTCCCGCTCCCTCAACCTTCTGGCCCTAACAGAAACCTGGCTCTCTCCCCTAGACACAGCATCCACTGCTGCTCTGTCACATGGGGGTCTCCACTTCAGCCACACTCCTAGGTCTGGTAATAGACAAGGAGGTGGTGTAGGTATTTTACTTTCCTCTCATTGCACCTTTCAACAAATACACCCCATCTCTTCCCTCATATTTTCTTCATATGAAACCCACATGATTTGCTTATTCTCTCCTCTTTCTATATGTGTCACAGTCATATACCATCCTCCTGGCTCCTCAACTCAATTTCTAGATCACTTGGCTGCATGGCTACCTTATTTCCTTTCCTCAGACACCCCTTCCCTCATTCTTGGTGACTTCAACATCCCTCTTGACAATCCCACTGCCTCCTCTGCAAAACAACTTCTGCAACTCACTTCCTCTTTTGGTTTGTCACAAAGATGGTCACTCCTTTGACCTGATCTTTAGCTATCGATGCACCCTCTCAAACTTCACAAACTCCCCCTTTCCTCTTTCTGACCACCATCTCCTTACTTCCAACATATCATCCCTCCCTATAACTGCCCCTCATTCTGCTCCTCACACCAAACTTCACAGAAGCATTACATCATTAGATCAACAACAGCTTTCTAATTCCATCAAACCTCTCCTCTCATCCTTCTCCACCTTTTCATGCCCTGACCAATCTATCTGCCACTAATTCCACCCTTACATCCGTCCTTGACAATCTCGCCCCTCTTACCATAGCTCGGAAATCAAACACTCATCCTCAGCCCTGGCATACTCCACTGACACGATACCTACGCAGATGTTCCCGTACTGATGAGCGGCACTGGAGAAAATCTAGGAGTTCAGCTGATTTTCAACACTACAAATTTATCTTGAACTCCTACTACTCTGCCCTTAATTTCCATAAGCAACACTACTTCTCTACTCTTATCTCTAATCTTTCTTCAAACCCAAAACGTTTGTTCTTCACTTTCAATACTCTTCTCCGCCCTCCCCCACCTCCTAATACAACTTCTCTGTCAGCTCAAGATTTTGCCAACCACTTCAATAACAAAATCAACTCCATCAGAAATGAAATCAGCTCTCAACATAATTCCATTCCCTCACCCCCTCAAATGCTCTCAATCAACCACAACCCACATAAACTTAAACTTAGCTCATTCTCCCCTGTTACTGAGGAAGAAGTTTCAGCACTTATACTGCACTCTCACCTCACTACCTGTCCCCTTGACCCTATCCCCTCACAGCTACTCCCCTCCCTCTCTGCCACCCTTACCCCTATACTCACACACACTTTCAACCTCTCCTTCAGCACTGGTATATTTCCCTCATCGCTGAAACATGCACTGGTCACACCTATCCTCAAAAAACCTTCCCTTGATCCTACCTTCCCATCCAACTACCGCCCTATTTCCCTCCTCCCTCTTGCATCAAAGCTTCTCGAAAAACTAGCTTATGCACGCCTTTCCCATTTCCTTACAATAAACTCCCTCCTTGACCCATTGCAATCTGGATTTCGTCCCCATCACTCCACAGAAACAGCAATTGTTAAGGTTACCAACGACCTACTTACAGCAAAATCAAAAGGCCACTTCTCTCTGCTTATTCTCCTTGATCTGTCTGCAGCCTTTGACACTGTTGACCACCCTCTCTTGATCCAAACCCGCCAATCCTTCGGCATATGTGACACAGCCCTCTCGTGGCTCTCTTCCTTCCTGTCAAATCGTACCTTTAGTGTAGCCTTCTCTGGGGCCTCCTCTGCCCCATCACCACTTTCTGTCGGAGTACCGCAAGGCTCTGTCCTCGGTCCCCTTCTCTTCTCAATCTACACATCATCACTAGGTTCCCTAATAAAGTCCCATGGTTTACAATATCATTTGTATGCCGACGACACCCAAATCTACTTCTCTGCACCAGACCTTTCTCCTTCCTTGCTAACCCGTGTCACTAACTGTCTTTCTCACATCTCCAACTGGATGTCCTCTCACTACCTCAAGCTAAATCTCTCCAAAACTGAGCTCCTTATTTTCCCCCCTTCTTCAAAACTCTCCACCCCCAATCTCTCTATAACTGTCGACAACTCCATCATTACCCCTACCCCGCATGCCCGATGTCTCGGGGTCACATTTGACTCAGATCTTTCTTTCACTCCTCACATTCAGTCTTTGGCTAAAGCCTGCCGCTTCCACCTTAAAAACATCTCTAAAATTAGACACTTCCTTACACAAAAGACACAACTAAGATTTTAATCCACTCTCTCATCCTCTCCTGCCTCGATTACTGCAACTCTGTCCTCTCTGGTCTCCCCACCTACCGCCTAGCTCCTTTACAATCCTTAATGAATGCCTCTGCCAGACTCATCTTCCTTACAAGTCGCTCTTCATCTGCTGCACCTCTCTGCCAATCTCTTCACTGGCTTCCTCTTGCCTCTAGGATCAAACACAAAATTCTCACTCTGACATACAAAGCCCTCAACTGCACTGCTCCCCCCTATATCTCAGATCTTGTCTCCAGATACTCTCCTTCCCGTCCCCTTCGCTCTGCTCAAGACCTCCTACTCTCCTCCTCTCTTGTCACCTCATCACACTCCCATTTACAGGACTTCTCCAGACTGGCTCCCATCTTGTGGAACTCTCTGCCTCACTCCACAAGACTCTCTTCTAGTTTTAAAAGCTTCAAGTGCTCCCTAGAGACTCTACTGTTCAAGGATGCATACAACCTACGCTAACCTTACTTTATACCAGTTCCTCTCCTCCATTGCTATCCCCTGAACCCCCCTAGCATGTAAGCTTAAGAGTCCAGCTGTTTGTTGATCATCTTCTCAAGAGCTGACTACAACAGTGCAACTCTTGGCAGGGCCCTCTACCCATTTGATCCCTATAACTGTTTTTTTTTGTACCCCGCCTTTGTTAATAGTGCTGCGGAATCTGTTGGTGCTCTACAAATAACTAATAATAATAATAATAATAATAACATCCTTTATTAACCAATTTGTATAGTACTTGTTTGTTTTTTATTATAATGTGAATTATTTGGAAATGGTTTAAATCATTGTATTCTAACTATGGTTTGATTGAAACAGGTGTGCACTCTCACACCTGAGGAGGCAGGTTCACTTCCACACCTGAATAGGTGTGGTTATGTTTCACTCTTAGAGTGGTCATTTAGCATTTATAAGCCAGGGCTCTCAGTCTTTGGATAGAAGCCTGAGGAAACAGACAGATCTGAGAAACGCATTGCTTGTTTATCCATTGTCAGTGTCAAATTTGTGACATTTTATATTGTATTTACTGCACCATTAGGAAAAATCTGATTGGTTGATTTAATCAGCCAATCGGATTGAAGTTCAATCAGATTGGCTGATTGGATCAGCCAATAGAATGCAAGGTCAATCCGATTGGCTGATCGGATCAGCCAATAGAATGCAAGGTCAATCCGATTGGCTGATCGGATCAGCCAATAGAATGCAAGGTCAATTCTATTGGCTGATCCAATCAGCCAATAGAATGCATGGTCAATTCTATTGGCTGATCCAATCAGCCAATCAGATTGAACTTCAATCCGATTGGCTGATTAAATCAACCAATCAGATTTTTCCTACCTTAATTCCGATTGGTTGATAGAATCCTATCAGCCAATCGGAATTCGAGGGACGCCATCTTGGATGACGTCATTTAAAGGACCAGCCATTCGTCGGGTAGTAGTCGGCCTAGAAGGATGTTCCGCGCCAGAGGTCTTCAAGATGGAGCTGATCCTTGTCGGAGGGATGAAGATAGAAGAAGCCGCTTGGATGAAGATGTCTGCCGGTCCGGATGTCCTCTTTTGCCCGGATAGGATGAAGACTTCTCCCGGTCTGGATGTCCTCTTCTGCCCCATCGGATGACCACTGGTGCCCGGCTCGGTGAAGACGGCTCAAGGTAGGGTGATCTTCAATGGGGTAGTGTTAGGTTTTTTTTAAGGGGGGATCGGGGGGTGTGGGTGGTAATGTTGGGGGAGGTTGTTCTTTTTTTTACAGGTAAAAGAGCTGATTACTATGGGGCAATGCCCTGCAAAAGGCCCTTTTAAGGGCTATTTGTAATTTTAGTATAGGGTAGGGCATTTTAGGGGTTAAACACTTTATTTAGGTGGGGGGGGGGTCCGGGATCGGCGGTTTAGGGGTTAATACATATAATGTAGGTGGCGGTGGGCTCCAGGAGTGGCAGTTTAGGGGTTAATACACTTTATTAGGTATTGCGGTGGGGGATTGCGGTTGACAGGTAGATAGACATTGCGCATGCGTTAGGTGTTTTTTTTTTGCAGGCATTTTAGGGAGTTACGGTGCTCCCATACTAGGCGCAAGGCCTGCTACGGCTGCATTTTATGGCGAGGTGAAAATGGAGTAAGTTTTCTCCATTTTCACCACGTAAGGCCTTGCGCTGGATATTGGATACCAAATTGCGCAGGTTTTATATGTTAGTCTATGGGGAAAAAAACTACATCCGACGGGTGAAATATACGTGCCATTTATATGCGATGCTGTATATAGGATACCAAACCGGCGTCGCCGGCTTTTGCAGGCGATGCTGCATATCAGATAGGGCCCCATATGTGTAGCTGTAACTGTGAAATGATCTGACTTTCCCCAGTGCTAGATACTTATGAGGGGCTTGTGTTTTTCTTACATGAACACTCACTAATGTGTACATGTGCAGAGGTGTGAAGCAGTTAAAGGAACACTCAAGCCAAAATTAAAATCCACATGGATGTATTTAAGTTTTAAATAGAAGTATTTTTGTAATATACATGTATTAGCAAAAATGCAAGCCCACTTGCACTCAGAGCAGCTGCAGTGTTTAAAATGCTGGTGCACTAAGAATATCTAGCTATGCTTCATCTGCATGTGCAGAAAAATATGTTAACACGAAAACATTGATAACTTGTACTCCAAGCATTTTTGTCAACACATGTATATTTTTAAATACATTTATTTTCAAAGATGTAATTCATATATGTGGATTTAAATTTTGACTGGAATTCCCCTTTAACAAGCCAAGTGCAGCACAACAATACTATTAAAAAGAAAACTGTACAATAAAGATAGTTCCTTACACATACAGACCAGTATACAGGGAGTGCAGAATTATTAGGCAAGTTGTATTTTTGAGGATTAATTTTATTATTGAACAACAACCATGTTCTCAATGAACCCAAAAAACTCATTAATATCAAAGCTGAATAGTTTTGGAAGTAGTTTTTAGCTTGTTTTTAGTTTTAGCTATTTTAGGGGGATATCTGTGTGTGCAGGTGACTATTACTGTGCATAATTATTAGGCAACTTAACAAAAAACAAATATATACCCATTTCAATTATTTATTTTTACCAGTGAAACCAATATAACATCTCAACATTCACAAATATACATTTCTGACATTCAAAAACAAAACAAAAACAAATCAGTGACCAATATAGCCACCTTTCTTTGCAAGGACACTCAAAAGCCTGCCATCCATGGATTCTGTCAGTGTTTTGATCTGTTCACCATCAACATTTCGTGCAGCAGCAACCACAGCCTCCCAGACACTGTTCAGAGAGGTGTACTGTTTTCCCTCCTTGTAAATCTCACATTTGATGATGGACCACAGGTTCTCAATGGGGTTCAGATCAGGTGAACAAGGAGGCCATGTCATTAGATTTTCTTCTTTTATACCCTTTCTTGCCAGCCACGCTGTGGAGTACTTGGACGCGTGTGATGGAGCATTGTCCTGCATGAAAATCATGTTTTTCTTGAAGGATGCAGACTTCTTCCTGTACCACTGCTTGAAGAAGGTGTCTTCCAGAAACTGGCAGTAGGACTGGGACTCCATCCTCAACCCGAAAAGGCCCCACAAGCTCATCTTTGATGATACCAGCCCAAACCAGTACTCCACCTCCACCTTGCTGGCGTCTGAGTCGGACTGGAGCTCTCTGCCCTTTAACAATCCAGCCACGGGCCCATCCATCTGGCCCATCAAGACTCACTCTCATTTCATCAGTCCATAAAACCTTAGAAAAATCAGTCTTGAGATATTTCTTGGCCCAGTCTTGACGTTTCAGCTTGTGTGTCTTGTTCAGTGGTGGTCGTCTTTCAGCCTTTCTTACCTTGGTCATGTCTCTGAGTATTGCACACCTTGTGCTTTTGGGCACTCCAGTGATGTTGCAGCTCTGAAATATGGCCAAACTGGTGGCAAGTGGCATCTTGGCAGCTGCACGCTTGACTTTTCTCAGTTCATGGGCAGTTATTTTGCGCCTTGGTTTTTCCACACGCTTCTTGCGACCCTGTTGACTATTTTGAATGAAACGCTTGATTGTTCGATGATCACGCTTCAGAAGCTTTGCAATTTTAAGAGTGCTGCATCCCTCTGCAAGATATCTCACTATTTTTGACTTTTCTGAGCCTGTCTAGTCCTTCTTTTGACCCATTTTGCCAAAGGAAAGGAAGTTGCCTAATAATTATGCACACCTGATATAGGGTGTTGATGTCATTAGACCACACCCCTTCTCATTACAGAGATGCACATCACCTAATATGCTTAATTGGTAGTAGGCTTTCGATCCTATACAGCTTGGAGTAAGACAACATGCATAAAGAGGATGATGTGGTCAAAATACTCATTTGCCTAATAATTCTGCACACAGTGTATATAGTCTTGTCTGATTTATGCTGATTCCCAGCAATATCTCAGAAATGTAGAGAGCAACAAAAAAGTAAAGAGCAACATGGACAGTGATTTTATATAAGAACAGGCCTACATTATATAAGAACAGGCTAACACAATATAAGAACAAGCTTATACTTTATAAGAACAGGCTTACATATCTATTTGCTATGCAGTGTTCAAACAAGAAATAACTGTGCAATGCATGCTGGGAATTAGAGTCCAAAACTGCAGTGAAACAATACTGAGTAGGATATAGCGAACTATAATTTCCAGAATGCTTTGTAACTCCCAGAATAGTTTGCTTCTTCCTCTAAAACTGAACTTCATAAGAGGATTAAAAAGCATAGAAATAGACATTAAATTTTCTTTTTTTTCTGCAGTTTTACTCCAGGCTGGGAGGAATATCTGGGGGGTGGGGCAGATGTCCCCTCTTGCCCCCCTTGTGTACGCCCATGGATCACACTGCAGGTATCTGAAATAGAGTTACTGCACATGTGCAAAAAAGGCAGCACTGGAATGTAGTGAAATGGAGATTTCAACATCGCTGCACCCATGACTAGAGAGAAGTGGGGAATATCCTCAATACTATGCATATTCATGTATTTAGTATTTAATGTCCCTTTAAGGGATGCATTATGATTAGGGGGCAGTACAATAGTATCCTTAGGTGTGGGTCTTGGGGCTCCAAAATTCTGGTACTGGACTTTACTGCGTTTTTTGTTTCCTATGCTTGTTCTTTAGAATAATGATAATAAGACAAAAATAGTAATAGAAATGTAGATTTTAGAGAACATCCTAATGTTTGTTTATCAATAGAGCTTTGAAACAACACAAATGAAAACCCACAAAATAACAGTAACAAAATCATCAAACTGGACCAGCAAAGGCTGTAACAGAAAATACTGCTGAGGTAAACCTGAAGACTTGAACAGTCATTGAATTGCTTTGCATAAAGCAGATGTTTATCTTTCGATTAGCCAGTAAGATAATGATGAAATTATGCACTAATTATTGCCTTCTTGCTTCTTCAGGCAATGTTATTTTGCATGTCATGGTGGCTAAGCACTTTCTTAATCCTTGTTAATTATGTCACTTGGTAAAAACAATTTAAAATAGGGAGTATACAAAATACAGGACATTTAGATTATTTTAGGATATTTTAGCAGATGATGGAAATTATTTTTGCACACTACAAATGAAATCAATAGTATTTACAATTTAAAAAATATGTATTATTGCT
Organism: Bombina bombina; assembly: GCF_027579735.1. Classification (NCBI taxonomy): domain Eukaryota; kingdom Metazoa; phylum Chordata; class Amphibia; order Anura; family Bombinatoridae; genus Bombina; species Bombina bombina. The sequence goes on along the minus strand of NC_069502.1, from coordinate 666,646,376 downwards.
TGGCTGATAAATTATATGATAAAGCACTTGAAAACGCCTTCATATGAAAACGGTATAATAATGCTCCATTTAATTTTATAGGTAGTAAATACCAGTAATAATGTTGCCAAATTCCTACTATAACAATAATGTAACACTTCAGTAGAGTTTTAAAAAAATTGGCAGAGGTAGACTCCAAATACAAGAACCTTTTTAGGATTTCTAACTCTGCAGCATCAGCTAACATGCTTTAAATAGAATTACAAATTTAAATGATTTTAAAGTATAATTATTAAGAAAATATTGTATTTCAAGTAAAATGTCAACATTTTAGTATTTTTTAATTATCTAGAGTAGATAAAAAATGAGTCATTAAAGTATCACTACATACTTACTGTATATCTGATGGCAAATCCTAAACAAATATTGCATACTTTTGAAAATGAACCTATAATTGTTATAAGTAAAGTAATAAAACATAAGTATTTAAAATATTTGTTATGGGAATATATAATTTTATTACCTCTACTTGCCATATAGTGCAATGGCTGTGGCGCCCTTTTTTGGCAAGCTTTGGTGTGATTTTAATTTCAGACACTAGTCAGCAATGAGTACTCCATCAAAATATTTGCCTGCCTGGGAAAGAAGAAATTAAAGGTGTTCTTTTGCATGTTGGAAATGCAGATGTAGAGTCATTTAGTCAAATTTTGAAACTTGAACGTAATAATAACAGGATTTGCTTTATTCAAACTTATAAATATAACCTTTCAAAATGAAATTCTAATCACATTTTTAATTAAACAAATACAAAACAATTCATTAATAATACATTGTATTTTACTAAAATGACCATTGTTTAATAAAAATACACATGCTTAATTATTGCTATTGAGAGATGTGCAAACATTTTTTTAGATACTGAGGGCCACACAAAAACTCTTGAAGCGGACTGAAGGTTTAAAATCTGTCACAGAAACCTTTGGTAAGAAAGTACTGGGTTTCCATTAAATTAAGCATTTGTGGTACAGTGTATGTGAAAAATAACCTCAATGGGTAATAAGCAACACAAATATTTGATTAGATTTATACTAATAAATGTGCCTGATACCTATATAAGTGATTGCTGATATGTGGTAAATTTTTAATAGCAACAAACTTAAATTTAGTTAACTATTGGGAAAAAAACAACAACATATAAATATATATATATATATATATATATATATATATATATATATATATATATATATATATATATACTGTATATACATACACACATATACATACATGCAAAGTTCAAAAAGAGCGTAGACTCACAGAAAAACGTATCCAGCTGGAACAGGGTGCAGTGGAAGATACGTAGAAAACAACAGGAAGCTTAACTCTCTGGATTTAAATAGTGCCTTTACCCCATTTCTCAGACTAACATAAGTAAACAAACAGCAATGTTTAAATTGCAAAATTCAAGTCCCACCCCTTGTGACAACAACCAATGGTTTATGGATACTGCCCTGTTTTATAAACACATCACTAACGTGACATAATAAAAGAAGAACAAACATCATGTACATCACATCATCATAATAATGGAAATAAAATCTCATCTCAGCATCATATCACAGAACTAATCTGTCAATGTTTGTGTAGTGTGTAAAACAGCAGTGTCTATATATAAAGCAACAGTGTCCTTAAATAAAGATACACATCAACCAAATTTCTACATCTACGTGCCTTTACAAAAAAAACTTGGTATTAAGCAATCATGATGACCTGCTAACCTAAAGAAAGTACATGGAAAAAAACCCAGAAAACGGAATTGTGCCAATACTACAATAAATGGAAAGACCCAGTGAAATTAACGAGAGAGAGAGAGAGAGAGAGAGAGAGGGGAGAGAGAGAGAGGGAAGAGAGAGGGAAGAGAGAGGGAAGAGAGAGGGAAGAGAGAGAGAGAGAGAGGAGAGGAGAGAGAGGAGAGGAGAGAGAGGAGAGAGAGAGAGAGGGGAGAGAGAGAGAGAGAGGGGAGAGAGAGAGAGGGGAGAGAGAGAGAGAGGGGAGAGAGAGAGAGGGGGGAGAGAGAGAGGGGGGAGAGAGAGAGAGGGGGGGAGAGAGAGAGAGGGGAGAGGGGGAGAGAGAGAGAGATTGATAAAAAAGGAATTATGTTATACAACCACTTATTTTGGATTTGTATGATATCTATGTCAAATTTAAAAATAGACCATTAGGCTGTCCATTGGGCTCATACAAATCTTTGTGAATTACTTTTTTTTTTTTTAATCTGTATCTTTATTTGTATTAATACCATCAATTTGTGATGCAGAACAGCAGAGTAAAGCCGTCTCTCATTTTGATTCACTTTCTTAGAATTATAATTAAAATTCTCATAAAAATGTCACATTCTTAATTAAAAACATCAATTTAGACTTTATGAGAGAACATTAATTAGCATCAAATTGTTCCTACCCTAGATTGTGACAAATTTTAGAAAGAAGTCATGCATTACTTTCAAATTAATCTCTGTTGCTATACTTGTTATAGGTAATATACAACATCTTACAACACATGCATTAAATAAGCGGTAAGATGCAGATTTAAAGGGCCATGATACCCACATTTTTTCTTTCATGATTTAGAAAGAGAATGCATTTTTAAACATCTTTCTAATTTACTTCTATTATCTAATTTGTTTTATTCTCTTGATATTCATTGCTGAAAAGCATATCTAGATATGCTCAGTAGCTGCTGATTGGTTGCTGCACATAGAAGCCTCATGTGATTGGCTCACCCATGTGCATTGCTTTTTCTTCAAATAAGGATATCTAAAAAATGAAGCAAAATAAATAATAGAAGTAAATTATAATGTTGTTTAAATTTGTATGTTCTATCTGGATCATGAAAGAAAGATTTTGGGTTTAGTGGCCCTTTAAGTATTTACCTTAAAGTGGCATAGAACATCTTGTAATTAGATGATTTTTTGTAGCCTTGCAATTAATTAACATGACAAATGTTAAGACTTTCTGAATATATTAATATCTTTGCTACAAGTCTTCCCCACACCTTGCCTTATTTTGAGGAGCCAATCAAAACTTTCTACTTGAGTAGACAAGGCTTGCTGCTGTTACTTTTGTTTACCAACCTTCCATTGCTTTACAATATGTATTATTCACTTCTCTGGAGGCCAATCAGGAAAAGATATGTAACAGGGAACAGCTGGTGAAGTCTTCACTGTGCATTTTTGAATCTCAGAAACCCACAATTTTTAAATTTCAGTGTTGATGATATATTAAATATGTCATGTCCTTTCAATACAATTTTCTTTTTTTTTAGAATAAAGGCTGGATATCCAGATTCATAATTTCATATTAATTAATTCCAGGCTTATTTAAATGTGTTTGAAAGTTGCTTTAAATGTTACCTCTAGGTGGACATACAATGAAAGCAACAGTGTGCAATATATTTGATCACTTTCCGAGGGGTTATCTATAGAAGTAATATATTGTGCCACATACGTATTTCCACAACATATATTTATATTAACATTAACCTTAAAAGTGAAGCAAGAACTTCTAAAATGATGTGCTGACGTTTCTTAATCCACACATGGCAAATATCCTATTGTTCTGTAAGGGTTGCTGAACTGTCCGCAAGCAGAGTAGGCTGTTCTATGGTACTTTCTGTTTCCAAAGCAGAATGGTTAGACATTATTGAAATATTAGCAAGGCATTTATTACAGTGCAGATCCAAAGCAGTACTACTTCTAGAAGGAAGTGCTTTTATCTCTCTGCTTCCCAAAATTATTGGAATAGATTCTTGGAGATCAACTTCTTCCATGGCAAACACATTATCCTTAAGTGAACACGGTGATGAGCAAAACCATTGAATATTGGAATAATCAAAAATAGGAGGGCGAGTATAACTTTGAAAATCTGAATACATGCCCGTTTTAAAAGTATCATTAAGATCTAGGTCACCTTCTGTTTCTAATCTTTTATCTTCACATTCTTGTAGGTATACATTATCTGCAATAAAAGAATATGCACACTTTAATGTTAACAATTTCCTCATAAAATTAAACAGTTCCCGGCTATACAAATGGTAATTAAGGCATGGCAAAAGATTTTACTACAACTAAATTTATCAGTAACTTATTCAAAACATCTTCCTATTCAAGGAAATCCCAATTTTACACCGGGAATAGAATCTAAAATCTGCAAAAACTGGGCAGCGAAAGGGCTAATTAAGGTAAACCAACTGATAGAGGACGATTTAGAGATCTGTAAATCTTTTTCGCAATTACAACAGGAATTTGAGTTACCAAGCAAAGAATTTTACGCATATCTGCAAATAAGACACTACCTGCAGGGCACATCACAATTAAACATAACGGTAGAGACATGGGATAAATTGGACCCTGCTATAATTCTTTTCAAGGCTGGGAAGTATAGTATTTCAACCATCTATAAAATAATTAATAGTACGCATGGACAGCGCAATATTGAAAGAATAGCAGATAGTTGGCAAGTCTCAACTGAAAAAATTCAGACTAGCTTTAATCTGGTAGACAGAGCAACAATTGCTTCCTCATGGAGAGAATCACATACAAAAATTATAAACCGTATTTATATTACACCTCAAGTAAAGGCTAGATGGGACAAAACATCGGCACGCTGTCACAAATGTAAAACTATTAATGCCGACTTAGATCACTGTTTTTGGGGTTGTACAAAAATTAAAAAATTTTGGTTTAAAGTAACAAATTGGGCAAGCAAAATAAATCAATGCAAGATACAATTTAACGATAGGTGTGTTTTCTTCTTAATAAACCAGGGGGAGTTAGAATATTCGCCAATTAAACACGTTAATCATTACGGGTAGATTGCTGATCCTGAAACACTGGAAATCCCAAGCCTGAAAGAATTTATACAAAAACTCAAAAACCAATTAATTTTAGAACAATTGGACACATCAATAGACTCAGAACATAGAATTAAACAATTTTTCTATAAATGGAAAAGTATAATCCATAGCTTCCCTATAGAAATACAAAAACAAATAATTTTCCCATTTAAGGGCTCTATCTATATGGAAACCGCCATAGCAAATGGCGAATTCCCTGAGTTACGTCAAGAATAGAATTGGGGATGGTGGGAGGTTTAGAGGGGTGTGGAGGCCTTTTTCTTTTTTTTTTTTTTTTTTTTTTTCTTCTGCTTTTGTCTGTCATAGTTTTATATATCTAAGAAAATACCATACAGTATGCAAGCTAATGCAAGTCATTGCAAGTTTTTTTTTTTTTTTGGAAATTTAATGGTGATAGTATTTGCCTGTTCCTCGTTCCTTTTTTTTATTCATACAAATGTTTATTGAAAACTGTAACTAATGATAATGCAGGATTTGATTGTACAATTTTCTTTTTTTTGGAACCATTGTGTGATATGGCTTTTTCCTTTTGTTTTACTATCATGCCTTTGTGAACCTGAAAGGTATAGCATTGTATTCTGTTATGGCTAATAAAAAGTTATTAAAAAAAAAAAAAAGTTAACAATTTAATAATAAAAACATAATTTATGTAAGAACTTACCTGATAAATTCATTTCTTTCATATTAGCAAGAGTCCATGAGCTAGTGACGTATGGGATATACATTCCTACCAGGAGGGGCAAAGTTTCCCAAACCTCAAAATGCCTATAAATACACCCCTCACCACACCCACAAATCAGTTTAACGCATAGCCAAGAAGTGGGGTGATAAGAAAAAAGTGCGAAAGCATAAAAAATAAGGAATTGGAATAATTGTGCTTTATACAAAAAACTCATAACCACCACAAAAAGGGTGGGCCTCATGGACTCTTGCTAATATGAAAGAAATGAATTTATCAGGTAAGTTCTTACATAAATTATGTTTTCTTTCATGTAATTAGCAAGAGTCCATGAGCTAGTGACGTATGGGATAATGACTACCCAAGATGTGGATCTTCCACGCAAGAGTCACTAGAGAGGGAGGGATAAAATAAAGACAGCCAATTCCACTGAAAATAATCCACACCCAAAATAAAGTTTAAATCTTATAATGAAAAAAACTGGAAATATAAGCAGAAGAATCAAACTGAAACAGCTGCCTGAAGTACTTTTCTACCAAAAACTGCTTCAGAAGAAGAAAACACATCAAAAACAGAATTTATGCTTACCTGATAAATTACTTTCTCCAACGGTGTGTCCGGTCCACGGCGTCATCCTTACTTGTGGGAATATCTCTTCCCCAACAGGAAATGGCAAAGAGTCCCAGCAAAGCTGGCCATATAGTCCCTCCTAGGCTCCGCCCACCCCAGTCATTCGACCGACGGACAGGAGGAAATATATAGGAGAAACCATATGGTACCGTGGTGACTGTAGTTAGAGAAAATAATTCATCAGACCTGATTAAAAAACCAGGGCGGGCCGTGGACTGGACACACCGTTGGAGAAAGTAATTTATCAGGTAAGCATAAATTCTGTTTTCTCCAACATTGGTGTGTCCGGTCCACGGCATCATCCTTACTTGTGGGAACCAATACCAAAGCTTTAGGACACGGATGAAGGGAGGGAGCAAATCAGGTTACCTAAACGGAAGGCACCACGGCTTGCAAACCTTTCTCCCAAAAATAGCCTCCGAAGAAGCAAAAGTATCAAATTTGTAAAATTTGGCAAAAGTGTGCAGAGAAGACCAAGTCGCTGCCTTACATATCTGGTCAACAGAAGCCTCGTTCTTGAAGGCCCATGTGGAAGCCACAGCCCTAGTGGAGTGAGCTGTGATTCTTTCAGGAGGCTGCCGTCCGGCACTCTCATAAGCCAATCGGATGATGCTTTTAAGCCAAAAGGAAAGAGAGGTAGAAGTCGCTTTTTGACCTCTCCTTTTACCAGAATAGACAACAAACAAAGAAGATGTTTGTCTGAAATCTTTTGTAGCCTCTAAATAGAATTTTAGAGCACGGACTACGTCCAAATTGTGTAACAGACGTTCCTTCTTTGAAACTGGATTCGGACATAAAGAAGGTACAACTATCTCCTGGTTAATATTCTTGTTAGAAACAACCTTTGGAAGAAAACCAGGCTTAGTACGCAAAACCACCTTATCTGCATGGAACACCAGATAGGGCGGAGAACACTGCAGAGCAGATAACTCGGAAACTCTTCTAGCAGAAGAAATAGCAACCAAAAACAAAACTTTCCAAGATAGTAACTTAATATCTATGGAATGTAAAGGTTCAAACGGAACCCCTTGAAGAACTGAAAGAACTAGATTTAGACTCCAGGGAGGAGTCAAAGGTCTGTAAACAGGCTTGATCCTAACCAGAGCCTGAACAAATGCTTGAACATCTGGCACAGCTGCCAGTCTTTTGTGTAGTAAGACAGATAAAGCAGAGATCTGTCCCTTTAAAGAACTTGCAGATAATCCCTTCTCCAAACCTTCTTGTAGAAAGGAGAGAATCTTAGGAATTTTTATCTTATTCCATGGGAATCCTTTGGATTCACACCAACAGATACATCTTTTCCATATTTTATGGTAAATCTTTCTAGTTACCGGTTTTCTGGCCTGAACCAGAGTATCTATCACAGAATCTGAAAACCCACGCTTTGATAGAATCAAGCGTTCAATCTCCAAGCCGTCAGCTGGAGGGAGACCAGATTTGGATGTTCGAATGGACCCTGAACAAGAAGGTCCTGTCTCAAAGGTAGCTTCCATGGTGGAACCGATGACATATTCACCAGGTCTGCATACCAAGTCCTGCGTGGCCACGCAGGAGCTATCAAGATCACCGAGGCCCTCTCCTGTTTGATCCTGGCTACCAGCCTGGGAATGAGAGGAAACGGTGGAAATACATAAGCTAGGTTGAAGGTCCAAGGTGCTACTAGTGCATCTACTAGAGTCGCCTTGGGATCCCTGGATCTGGACCCGTAGCAAGGAACCTTGAAGTTCTGACGAGACGCCATCAGATCCATGTCTGGAATGCCCCATAATTGAGTTAGTTGGGCAAAGATCTCTGGGTGGAGTTCCCACTCCCCCGGATGGAATGTCTGACGACTCAGATAATCCGCTTCCCAGTTTTCCACACCTGGGATGTGGATCGCAGATAGGTGGCAGGAGTGATCCTCCGCCCATTGAATTATTTTGGTCACTTCTTTCATTGCCAGGGAACTCCTTGTTCCCCCCTGATGATTGATATATGCAACAGTCGTCATGTTGTCTGATTGGAATCTTATGAAACTGGCCTTTGCTAGCTGAGGCCAAGCCCTGAGAGCATTGAAGATCGCTCTTAGTTCCAGAATGTTTATCGGGAGAAGAGACTCTTCCCGAGACCATAGTCCCTGAGCTTTCAGGGATTCCCAGACCGCACCCCAGCCCACTAGACTGGCGTCGGTCATGACAATGACCCACTCTGGTCTGCGGAAGCTCATTCCCTGGGATAGATGGTCCAGGGTCAGCCACCAACGGAGTGAATCTCTGTTCTTCTGATCTACTTGAATCATTGGAGACAAGTCTGTATAGTCCCCATTCCACTGTTTGAGCATGCACAGTTGTAATGGTCTTAGATGAATTCGTGCAAAAGGAACTATGTCCATTGCTGCAACCATCAACCCTACTACTTCCATGCACTGCGCTATGGAAGGACGTGTAACAGAATGAAGAACTTGACAAGCGCTTAGAAGTTTTGACTTTCTGACCTCTGTCAGAAAAATCCTCATTTCTAAGGAATCTATTATTGTTCCCAAGAAGGGAACTCTTGTTGACGGAGACAGAGAACTTTTTTCTATGTTCACCTTCCATCCGTGTGATCTGAGAAAGGCCAGAACGATGTCTGTATGAGCCTTTGCTTTTGACAGGGATGACGCTTGTATTAGAATGTCGTCCAAGTAAGGTACTACTGCAATGCCCCTCGGTCTTAGAACCGCTAGAAGGGACCCTAGTACCTTTGTGAAAATCCTTGGAGCAGTGGCTAACCCGAATGGGAGGGCCACAAACTGGTAATGTTTGTCCAGAAAGGCGAACCTTAGGAACTGATGATGTTCTTTGTGGATAGGAATATGTAGGTACGCATCCTTTAGATCCACGGTAGTCATAAATTGACCTTCCTGGACAGTGGGTAGAATCGTTCGAATGGTTTCCATCTTGAACGATGGTACCCTGAGAAAATTGTTTAGGATCTTCAAGTCCAAAATTGGTCTGAAAGTTCCCTCTTTTTTGGGAACTACGAACAGATTCGAATAAAATCCCATTCCTTGTTCCTTTAGTGGAACTGGGTGTATCACTCCCATCTTTAACAGGTCTTCTACACAATGTAAGAACGCCTGTCTCTTTATTTGTTTTAAGGATAAGTGAGACATGTGTTACCTTCCCCTTGGGGGTAGTTCCCTGAATTCCAGAAGAAACTATTTCTAGTGCCCAGGGATCCTGAACATCTCTTGCCCAAGCCTGAGCAAAGAGAGAGAGTCTGCCCCCTACTAGATCCGGTCCCGGATCGGGGGCTACTCCTTCATGCTGTTTTGTTAGCAGCAGCAGGCTTCTTTGCCTGCTTACCCTTGTTCCAGCCTTGCATCGGTTTCCAGGCTGGTTTGGGTTGTGAGGCATTACCCTCTTGCTTAGAGGATGCAGAATTAGAGGCCGGTCCGTTCCTGAAATTGCGAAAGGAACGAAAATTAGACTTATTCTTGGCCTTGAAAGGCCTATCTTGTGGAAGGGCGTGGCCCTTTCCCCCAGTGATGTCTGAGATAATCTCTTTCAATTCTGGTTCAAATAGAGTTTTACCTTTGAAAGGGATGTTAAGCAATTTTGTCTTGGATGACATCCGCTGACCAAGACTTTAGCCAAAGCGCTCTGCGCGCCACGATTGCAAACCCTGAATTTTTCGCCGCTAATCTAGCTAATTGCAAAGCGGCATCTAAAATAAAAGAGTTAGCCAACTTAAGTGCGTGAACTCTGTCCATAACCTCCTCATATGGAGTCTCCCTACTGAGCGACTTTTCTAGTTCCTCGAACCAGAACCACGCTGCTGTAGTGACAGGAACAATGCACGAAATGGGTTGTAGAAGGTAACCTTGCTGTACAAAAATCTTTTTAAGCAAACCCTCCAATTTTTTATCCATAGGATCTTTGAAAGCACAACTATCCTCGATAGGAATAGTAGTGCGCTTGTTTAGAGTAGAAACTGCCCCCTCGACCTTAGGGACTATCTGCCATAAGTCCTTTCTGGGGTCGACCATCGGAAATAATTTCTTAAATATAGGGGGGGGAACAAAAGGTATGCCGGGCTTTTCCCACTCCTTATTCACTATGTCCGCCACCCGCTTGGGTATAGGAAAAGCGTTGGGGTGCACCGGAACCTCTAGGAACTTGTCCATCTTGCATAATATCTCTGGAATGACCAAGTTGTCACAATCATACAGAGTAGATAACACCTCCTTAAGCAGTGCGCGGAGATGTTCTAATTTAAATTTAAATGTCACAACATCAGGTTCTGCTTGTTGAGAAATTTTTCTTGAATCTGAAATTTCCCCATCTGACAAAACCTCCCTCATGGCCACTTCAGATTGGTGTGAGGGTATGACAGAACAATTATCATCAGCGCCCTCCTGCTCTTCAGTGTTTAAAACAGAGCAATCGCGCTTTCTCTGATATGTAGGCATTTTGGATAAAATATTTGCTATGGAGTTATCCATTACAGCCGTCAATTGTTGCATGGTAATAAGCATTGGCGCGCTAGATGTACTAGGGGCCTCCTGCGTGGGCAAAACTGGTGTAGACACAGTAGGAGATGATGTAGTATCATGTTTACTCCCCTCATCTGAGGAATCATCTTGGGCAATTTCATTATCTGTGGCAGTACTGTCCTTACTTTGTTTGGACGCTATGGCACAATTATCACACAAATTTAAATGGGGAGACACATTGGCTTTCATACATATAGAACATAGCTTATCCGAAGGCACAGACATGTTAAACAGGCTTAAACTTGTCAATAAAGCACAAAAAACGTTTTAAAACAAAACCGTTACTGTCTCTTTAAATTTTAAACAGAAAACACTTTATTACTGAATATTTGAAAAAGTATGAAGGAATTGTTCAAAAATTACCAAAATTTCACCACAGTGTCTTAAAGCATTAAGAGTATTGCACACCAATTTTCAGAGCTTTAACCCTTAAAATAACGGAAACGGAGCCGTTTACAAATTTAACCCCTATACAGTCCCAGCTATAGCCTTTGCTGTGACCTAACCAAGCCCAGAGGGGAATACGATACCAAATGACGCCTTCTAGAAACTTTTCCAGCTACTTTCAGGTCCTCACACATGTATCTGCATGTCTTGCTCTCAAAAAACAACTGCGCAGTAATGGCGCGAAAATGAGGCTCAGCCTACAACTGGGAAGGCCCTCCCTGACTGGAAAAGGTGTCTAACATAGTGCCTGCCGTTAAAAAACGTTCCCCAAGTTTATAAATGAGAATTATCAGCATAAACATGTATAAAATGCCCAAATAAAGCAATCGATTTAGCCCATGAAAGTGTCTACCAGTTTTATAGCCCATATTAAGCCCTTTATTCTGTTTGCTTGACTAAGAAAATGGCTTACCGGTCCCCATGAGGGGAAATGACAGCCTTCCAGCATTACATGGTCTTGTTAGAAATATGGCTAGTCATAACTTAAGCAGAAAAGTCTGCTAACTGTTTCCCCCAACTGAAGTTACTTCATCTCAACAGTCCTATGTGGAAACAGCAATCGCTTTTAGTTACTGTCTGCTAAAATCATCTTCCTCTCACAAACAGAAATCGTCATCCTTTTCTGTTTCAGAGTAAATAGTACATACCAGCACTATTTTAAAATAACAAACACTTGATAGAAGAATAAAAAACTACATTTAAACACCAAAAAACTCTTAACCATCTCCGTGGAGATGTTGCCTGTGCAACGGCAAAGAGAATGACTGGGGTGGGCGGAGCCTAGGAGGGACTATATGGCCAGCTTTGCTGGGACTCTTTGCCATTTCCTGTTGGGGAAGAGATATTCCCACAAGTAAGGATGACGCCGTGGACCGGACACACCAATGTTGGAGAAATGGTAGAATTTAGTAAAAGTATGCAAAGAAGACCAAGTTGCAGCTTTGCAAATCTGATCAACCGAAGCTTCATTCCTAAACGCCCAGGAAGTAGAAACTGACCTAGTAGAATGAGCTGTAATCCTCTGAGGCGGAGTTTTACCTGACTCGACATAGGCATGATGAATTAAAGATTTTAACCAAGATGACAAAGAAATGGCAGAGGCCTTCTTACCTTTCCTAGAACCGGAAAAGATAACAAATAGACTAGAAGTCTTTCGGAAATTCTTAATAGCTTCAACATAATATTTCAAAGCTCTAACTACATCCAAAGAATGCAATGATTTCTCCTTAGAATTCTTAGGATTAGGACATAATGAAGGAACCACAATTTCTCTACTAATGTTGTTAGAATTCACAACCTTATGTAAAAATTTAAAAGAAGTTCGCAACACAGCCTTATCCTGATGAAAAATCAGAAAAGGAGACTCACAAGAAAGAGCAGATAATTCAGAAACTCTTCTAGCAGAAGAGATGGCCAAAAGAAACACAACTTTCCAAGAAAGTAATTTAATGTCCAATGAATGCATAGGTTCAAACGGAGGAGCTTGAAGAGCCCCCAGAACCAAATTCAAACTCCAAGGAGGAGAAATTGACTTAATGACAGGTTTTATACGAACCAAAACTTGTACAAAACAATGAATATCAGGATGATTAGCAATCTTTCTGTGAAAAAGAACAGAAAGAGCAGAGATTTGTCCTTTCAAGGAACTTGCAGACAAACCTTTATCCAAACCATCCTGAAGAAACTGTAAAATTCTCGGATTTCTAAAAGAATCTAGCACAAACTTACTTCACCACCTCCATAGGAGGCAAAGTTTGTAAAACTGATTTGTGGGTGTGGTGAGGGGTGTATTTATAGGCATTTTGAGGAAACTTTGCCCCTCCTGGTAGGAATGTATATCCCATACGTCACTAGCTCATGGACTCTTGCTAATTACATGAAAGAAAATGTATTCATTTAAGTTGTTTAATAATATCAGACTTTCAATGGATTTGTTGCTGTCAATTAATACATACAGAAATTTACCATAAAATGTTCTTAATCATAACTTAATTAGATGAAAAACAAGAAAGTATTCTAGATTTAAATGCAATCAAATCAAGCACAATCAAATAGATTCAAGATTTAGAAGAACATATAAACTGATATTTTATTGTAACTGGTGGCTGATGGGTCACATATGACCTTCTGCAATAGTTTTTGTAATCCCCAGGAAAAAAAAAAACTTTTTTATGGTACCAGGGGAATACAGAACCAAAATGTGTGCTTTTGGTACTTCAGGTGGATGGACAAAGAAGGTAGACTTCAGGAGGGGAATACAGTAGATAGAGAGTATTCTGCAACTTTACCTAAATCTGTCCCTCTGCAACAATAGATTTTTTGGAAGTATGTTATCATTAGTATGTTTAATGTCTATAAATGTATATGTGGCCCTTAAAATTTCAAAAATATTGATCTGTGGCCCCTATGCATTGTAAACAAAATTATTTTCCTTTACTATTTGCATAATCTCTACAAAAGGATTAGTCACAGTTAAGCTCCTATACTAAAGATGAGGATAGAATGGGTAAGAAAAATGAGAAGACCTATCCATGTAGGAGCTATTCATTAGCTCAATCTGCAGCAGAAATGTAACTGATATTTTTAACATTTTTGAAGGCACTAAACACATAGGGCAGCATTTATTATGCTGTGGAAGCTCTTGTGGTGCAGCTTCATTTATGTAAACCTACAACTGCATGGTCTTTAGGATGCTGCTACCTAACCTCCTGTTACCTCCGAGATGGCAGACTTAAAACATCCCAGGATTATTGGCAAGCTCTTGCACAATTGGTTGAGCAACAGCAGGGGATAAATAATCTTAAATATTAAAGTAAACAAGCTTTTGTTCAGCCAGCTCTCAGCCGTGCATTGCTTCTTCTTTAACAAGGGCGGTATACATCCAGGTGTCCGTTGCCTTTGGGAGGAAGGGAAATACACTTTGTCTATTTAAATTACAGTAATATCATGAAATATTAAAAATAGCATATTTGAATAGATTTGGTATGCTTGATAAATGTATGGGGGATCTAAGTTTCAATATAATGCCACTTTAAACAAGTGATTCAACATTAGGTTTTAATCCACCTTTATTCCATGATGGAGAATGATTTTCACAATAATTTTAAAAGAGCTAAGACCTGTCCAAAAAAAAAAAAAAGGTGTTTTCCCAACATGTTACCTGATTAAATCCAATTAAGGTTTAACCACAGTAAAACAACTTCAGCTGTGAAAAAATAATGTATATCAATTTTAATTATGCTATATAAAAGATTGCAATGCTAAACACACTCTCCTTTAAACTTAGTTCTCACAAAACATGACAGATTGCAAAACAGGTTCAATATAGTAGACATAATTATATTTAAAATTATCTTAGTATGATAGTTATTTTATGGTATTTAAAACATGTAATCCTGTAAATTAGAATAAACACATTAAATGTAATTTACTATTCAAATATATCCATGGATAATAAATGTTTAGTTGAAAGATTATTCAGCTGGGTCAAAATGTAATAACTATGCGCACATAAAAAGGCAATAAATCTAAAATCTTACACCTCATAAAACCTTTAGTAATGCATGAAAATAATGCAGTGCAGTTTCATTATTTATTTCCCCTTTTTACCTGTAACTGAAAATCGTGGGATTTTTTCAACTGCCTGCAGAGACGTTGTAGAATATCCTGCAAGATTCATAGCTGCAAATAAGCAATATTTTACACAGTGATCGCTTAATCAGTGCAGGAACTCAATGCAAATCTTGGATAAATATAGAATTGTAAATGTTTTTAAAATATTAAAGGCTAGATTACAAGTGGCATGCTATTTAGCTCTCCCGCTTGAGCGTAAACTTAACTAGAGTTGAAGTAAAAGTTTTGCACACAAGTGAAACCCGACTGACGCTTAAGGACTTCAGATATCTTGACCGCGGTAATGCATTCACCCCATAGACTTCAATGAAGAGCACAGAAGAAAAAAACCTAACACTTACCGCTCTGACACTAAGCTGAGTTATTAATATTTCACATACAGGACAATGTTATTTGAAGAGAGAGAAAGAGAGAGAGAGAGGATTTGCACTCACATCTAAAAAAAACCAGCAACTGCCAGGATATAGTAAAGATCCACACTCACTGGACATATGTCAATTGTGATATTTATTATAGTGCAGTTTGGGAGCAAGAATGCCCCTTCTTCAGACCCGCTTGAAGAAGGGGCATTCTAGCTCCAAAACGTCACTATAATAAATATCACAATTGACACAAGTCATTGAGTGTGAATATTTACTATATATATATATATATATATATATATATATATATATATATATATATATATATATATATATATATAAAAAGAAATTCACACTGAAGTAGGATTGGACCCGGTGTTGATCCAATTGATTCCACAACAAAGAAAGCCAGTACCAGAGATTAATGTATCACCAGTTTAATGCCAGATAATCATGTGTATATATATATATATATATATATATATATATACATACACACACACACATACATTACATAGATGGATAGATAGAACTATATATTTAATTATATATTCATTTTTTTCTATGTGAAGAACATAGAATGAAAAATATTGTTAAAACGCTTCTTGTTTAACAATGTAGGTCTTATGTGTCAGGTTAGTGTCAGGTTAGCACACTTGAAGAATTAGCTATCTTAATATGCTTTGTAAAAATATGAAAAGACAAATCTGTTCAACTGAAACCTCCTTTCTTGAAAGCCCAAGAAGTGGCAACTGACCTAGTATAATAAGCAGTAATCAGGCCCGGCTCTTGCAAAAGTCAGGCTAGGTAAACGCTTTATTGCGCCCCAGCAGGGGGGGCGCAAAGTTAGAGCAGGAAATCTGCAATACATTGATATTAAAAAAGAAAAATAGCCAACTGCATGTCTGACTAATAGTTCCTTACTGGCTGAGCTGCCTTTGTGTAGTTTAAAGTGGCATTTACATTCCGAGTATGGTAGCAGCTGCATTCCTCTGCTAAGCCTGGCTGTGACATGTCAGTCACGTGACGCTTCAGTGAGCACTGATGACATCATCTAGCGCAGCGCGTGGGTGCTGTATTGAGAAGATCTGAGAGGGAGTGAGACACGCAGCCTGGCTGTCAGTGAGGGGCTTGATTTAAAACTTGCAGGGTGCCATGCCAGACCTTTGTAGCCAGCCAGGGAGTGGGAGATCAACTGTCAGTTGACACTGCACAGATCCCCTACACAATGAGGTATATTATGCAGTCTGTCTGTAAATTACTACCCACATAATATAATTTTATAAATATATATATATTGTATTGTTTGAGTCTGTGTGTATGTGTATATTATATATATATATATATATATATACACACGCACACACACACACACACACACAC
Organism: Bombina bombina; assembly: GCF_027579735.1. Classification (NCBI taxonomy): domain Eukaryota; kingdom Metazoa; phylum Chordata; class Amphibia; order Anura; family Bombinatoridae; genus Bombina; species Bombina bombina. The sequence continues at coordinate 666,629,833 of NC_069502.1, read as the reverse complement.
ACACACACACATACACACACAAAGGTGGCCCTCGGTTTACACCGGTTCAATTTGCACCGTTTAAGAATAACAACCTTTTTTTCAGTCATGTGACTGCTATTGAAAAGCTTTGGAAAGCAGTACACTAATTAAAATAGCCAGTAGGTGGAGCTGCCCGCTTGTTTTGCAGCAAAGTTATGCAACTTAACAGCCTTAAATTGATCTGTGTACACGGAGCAGACAGCTATTGAACAACAAGATTTAGCAGCCACTTCCCTATTATTTTCCTGTCCAGCTGCTTGAGGTAAGGGTGCCTAACTGCCTATTAATCACTGCAGATTGAAATGCATAGAATAGGTGCAGACCCATCTGTTATCTAGCATGCTAACAATGCAGAGAATGTAAAGTAATAAAATGTTTTTTTTCATTAAACTTAGTTTGATGATGATGCAGTCTGTTGTGTGATTATTTAATTAGGTGCTGTTAGCAAATGTTTTTGTTCATTAAACTTAGTTTGATGATGATACAATCTATATTATTAGGTTTATAATGCTGTTTAGCATTTAAAGTCTTCATTTTAATGCTTTAAAAATAATGTATTAGGTGTTACTTATGACAATTTTGAGAGGGGCCTGGAACCTAATTCCCTCACTTCCCATTAACTTACATTATAAACTGGGTTTTAATTTACAACCATTCCTCATGGAACCTAACCCCTGCGTAAACTGAGGGCTACCTGTATATATACAGTATATATACACACACACACACAATGAGGCCGAATTATCAAGTTGTCAACTGTGCTGCATTCGCCGGGACCAATACGCTCGCATAACATCGCGGCTGCAGACCTAAATACGATCTCCATATTTATAAAAAAAAGCCGTGCACCAAGTACGGGGCAATGAGCAGTGGTCTGTTGTTAACTAACAGTCATCGATCTCGCTGCTATTCGGCTTTTTCCCAATTTTATTTATATCCTGTCACTAAACACCGCCACTATACTAAAATGTTTACCCCCTATCCCGTCGCTCCCGGACCCCGCCGCAACTTTAATAAAGTTATTAACCCCTATTCCGCCAATCCCGGATCCTGCCGCAACTTTAATAAAGTTATTAACCCCTTTCCCGACGCTCCCAGATACCTCCACAACTAAATAAATGTATTAACCCCTATTCTGTTGCTCCTGGATCCCACCGCCACTAAATAAATGTATTAACCCCTAAACCCTTGGCCTCCCACATCACTACCACTTTCTAACCCTATTAACCCCCAAACCGCCAGCCTCCCACATCGCCATAAACTAAATTAAGCTATTAACCCCTAAACCTAACAACCCGCTAACTTTACATTAAAATTACCTCATCCCTATCTTATATTAAATTAAAACTTACCTTTAGAATTAAAATAAACTAAATTAAATTATTAATTAACCTACCCTAACTATTATACTAAAATTAAATTAAACTATATTAAACTATTAATTAACCTACCCTAACTATTATACTAAAATTACATTAAACTACAAAGTAAATTAACTATATTACATATTTAAAAACCTAACCCTACTCAAATTATTTAAATCTACTAATAAAAATTACTAAATTACAAAATAACAACTAAGTTACAAAAAATAAAAAACCACAGTCACAAAAATAAAAAAGAATTACACCTAATCTAAGAGCCCTATCAAAATAAAAAAGACCCCCTAAAATAAAAAAAATCTAGCCTACAATAAACTACCAATGGCCCTTAAAAGGGCCTTTCATGTAATTGGCAAGAGTCCATGAGCTAGTGACGTATGGGATATACAATCCTACCAGGAGAGGCAAAGTTTCCCAAGCCTCAAAATGCCTATAAATACACCCCTCACCACACCCACAATTCAGTTTTTACAAACTTTGCCTCCTATGGAGGTGGTGAAGTTTGTGCTAAGATTTCTACGTTGATATGCGCTTCTCAGTATTTTGAAGCCCGATTCCTCTCAGAATACAGTGAATGTCAGAGGGATGTGAAGGGAGTATCACCTATTGATTGCAATGGTTTTCCTTGCGGGAGATCTATTTCATAGGTTGCCTGTTATCGGTCATAGAGATTCATCCCCTACCTCCCTTATTCAGATCAACAATATACTCTCATATTACATTACCTCTACTGATAACTGTTTCAGTACTGGTTTGGCTATCTGCTATATGTGGATGGGTGTCTTTCGGTAAGTATGTTTTAATTACTTAAGACACTCTCAGCTATGGTTTGGCACTTTATTAATTAACATAAAGTTCTAAATATATGTATTGTACTTATATTTGCCATGAGTCAGGTTTATGTATGTTTCCTTTTGCAGACTATCAGTTTCATATTTGAAAAAAAAAATAAAAAAAATATTTCTCTTACCTGGAGTATAGTCTTTTTTCATTAAATTTTGCGGGCAAAATTAGGCTCGCGAGGGCGCAAAATGTCAAAGTTTATTGCGTCATTCTTGGCGCAATCATTTTTTTGGCGCGAAGGTACGTCCGATGACACAAATTCATAATTTCCGGTGTCTTAGTGGACACCGAGTTCCTTGCACAAGGTTACGTCTACAATGACGCGAGTGTGTCATTTCTGGATGTTAGCACCAAAAAAAAATTCAGTTTGCATTGTGCTTCAAATTTGGCACCAAATAATTTCATTATTTAAAACCCCATTCCTATATGCATCTTGCCTTTTTCTATATCAGAGGGCTATGCTGTTTGCATTTTTTCCCATTCCTGAAACTGCCATATAAGGAAATTGATAATTGATTTGCTTTATATGTTGTTTTTTTCTTTTACATTTGCAAGATGTCTCAATCTGAACTTGTCTCAGAAACCACTGTTGTAACCCTGCTGCCTAATAACAGTTCTACCAAAAGCTAAGTGCATCTGTTGTAAATTTGTGGAGATTATATCTCCAGCTGTGGTATGTAATAGTTGTCATAAGCTTTTACATGCAGAAAATGTGTCCATCAGTAATAGTACAATGCCTGTTGTTCCTTCAACATCTAATGTACATGATATCCCTGTGAATATAAAAGATTTTATTGATGATGCAATTCAGCAGGCTTTGTCTGCCATCTAATAAATGTAAAGTTTTTTTTAAAACTTCTCATAAAGTTGATGAAATTTCAAATGACCGCCAACATACTGAATTATCTTCCTCTGATAAGGATCTATCTGATTCAGAAGATCATTCCTCAGATATTGACAATGACAAATCAACTTATTTATTTAAAATGGAGTATATTTGTTCCTTATTAAAAGAGCTGTTGATTACATTGAATATTGAGGAAACTAGTCCTCTTGATATTAAAACTAGTAAATGTTTAAATTCTGTTTATAAACCTCCTGTGGTTACTCCAGAGGTTTTTCCTGATGCTATTTCTGATATGATTTCTAAGGAATGGAATAGGCCTGGTACTTATTCTATTCCTTCTTCAAGGTTTAAAAAATCAAATCCTTTGCCAGCACTTAGATTGGAGTTTTGGGAAAAGATTTGGGAAAGTTAATGGGGCTATTTCTACTCTTGCTAAACGTACAAGGTTCTCAGATTGCCTGGCATCCAAAGTTCCAATTTAGAGCTTTGGAGAGGGGCAATTCTGGACAGTGCAGTCTCAGAAGACCCAAGAACTTGCTGCTTCCACTCTTAGCAAACTATACACAACTATTTCCCTCATAGGAGGCAGGTGAGGCTGCGCCTCCCCTATCATAGGTGTAAAATAAGAGTTTTTAATAATCATTTTAAAAAAAAATATTAAAAAACTGTCAGTTTTTCCCAAGTGTAAGCCCCGCCCCCCAAGGTACCTCCCCTGCCTGGCGGCTGCCATGTAGCAATCCATCCATGTTGCACAATTACACAATAAAGGAGAGGCAGTGAGCCGTTAAGCTGCCCTCCATTGCACAACAAGGATGGCTTGTATAAGCCACAAGAGCCAGCACCACCTAGTGGTGCTGCTCTTCATGGCCCATACACTCCCAATAGAGGCTGCTCTCCAAGCAGCCGTCTCGGGAGCCAGCCAATGAGCGGTGCCAGTCTGCCAGAGTGTGACGTGTCAGAGTGTTAACTGCTCAGTCAGTCACATCACTGGTGGGAATCAAGAAGAGAGAGCCAAGACATGTTGGCGGGACGTTTGAGAGTAATCTGGATGTTGGCAGCTGGGCTATTACAGTAGCAGCTCCCTACTCCCCCTCCCTCCCCAGTGCGGTGCTTAGTCTCATGCTATGTAAGTGCTTAGTGCATAACACCACTACTGGATGTCGTCAGCTGGGCTTTTACAGTAGCAGCTCCCTGCTCCCCCTCCTCCATCCCCAGTGCGGTACTTAGTCTCACGCTATGTAAGTGCTTAGTGCATAACACCACTTCTGGATGTCGGCAGCTGGGCTATTACAGTAGCAGCTCCCTGCTCCCCCATCCCCAGTGCGGTGCTTAGTCTCATGCTATGTAAGTGCTTAGTGCATAACACCACTACTGGATGTCGTCAGCTGAGCTTTTACAGTAGCAGCTCCCTGCTCCCCCTCCTCCATCCCCAGTGCGGTACTTAGTCTCATGCTATGTAAGTTCTTAGTGCATAACACCACTTCTGGATGTCGGCAGCTGGGCTATTACAGTAGCAGCTCCCTGCTCCCCCTCCTCCATCCCCAGTGCGGTGCTTAGTCTCACGCTATGTAAGTGCTTAGTGCATAACACCACTTCTGGATGTCGGCAGCTGGGCTTTTACAGTAGCAGCTCCCTGCTCCCCCTCTTCCTCCCTCCCCAGTGCAGTACTTAGGCTTCAACAGGCACACTGTGTGCAGCTTATTCTACAACTAACAGTGAAGTGAACAAGGTAAGAGGGTCTGTTTAGCATCATTGCTCCCAGCTTCCAGTCCACCCACACAGCTTACGGCAGGGCAAAGGCTTTTTTTTTAACATCTTTGCTTCTGTAGATTTTGGGTTTTAACATTTGTTATGCAATATGCTGAGTACTTCTCTCTTCTACTTTCTAACTCTCCCCAGCCATTTATCTGCCTTAACAAATGTTATATATATATATATATATATATATATATATCTGTCCTGTATGCAACACATATGCATGCTTGAAAGAAAGGTATAAAAATAAAGACAGGTGATAGCTTTGAGGGTGGTGTACAGTATCTAATTAGCTTTGTAATGAGAATGTATATATATATATATATATATATATATCCCAGGTAGCCCTCAGTTTGTGCCGGGGTTAGGTTCCAGAAGGAATTGTTGTAAATCGAAACCGTTGTAAATTGAAACCCAGTTTATAATGTAAGTCAATGGGAAGTGAGGGAGTTAGGTTCCAGACCCCTCTCAAAATTGTCATAAGTAACACCTAATACATTATTTTTAAAGCTTTGAAATGAAGACTTTAAATGCGAAACAGCATTATAAACCTAATAAAATAGATTGTGTCATCATCAAACCAAGTTTAATAAACAAAAACATTTGCTAAACCGCACCTAATAAAATTATCACAAAAACACAGACTGTATCATCATGAATCTAAGTTTAATAAACACAAAAACAAAATAATCACACAACAGACTGTATCATCATCAAACTAAGTCTAATTAAGAAAAACGTTTTTTTACTTGCTTTTTTCTGCAGCTAAGGGAAATGACTGCTAGATCTTGTTCCTTTAAAAACGGCTCCATTGCTCAGGTCTGGTTATACACTGATTAGCCTGCCTGTGTTTAATCACACAACAGATTATCATCATCAAACTAAGTTTAATGAACAAAAACGTTTTTTACTTGCCTTTTTCTACAAACAGTTCTCTGCATTGAGTCTGCAGCTAAGGGAAGTGGCTGCTAGATCTTGTTCCTTTGAAAGCTGATCCATTGATCATGTCTGGTTTGCTTTTCTTTGCATGTGTTTGCTGCAACACAAGCGGACAGCTCCACCTACTGGCTATTTTAATGTATGCATGTGCTAATGCTTTCAATAGCAGTCAATGCTTTTCAATAGCAAGAAAAAAGGGCGTTATTCTGAAACGACGCAAATTGAACCTTCGTAAACCGAGGGCCACCTCACAAATTATATTATTTATGCTGAAATAATTTACTTGTTCTCATCTGACACTTTTGAATATATGCTTGACAAATAAAACTCAGTGACAAAAATTGAATAAACCCTGTATTTGTGAGTTTTAAATCAAATTCATTATCCTGTTATTTTGTAATCCGTAAAGACAACCTTGATTACACATTGCTGCCTATGCTGACGATATATATATATATATGTCATGTGTGTGTGTCTGTCTGTCTGTGTGTGTATTTATGCATCTGTGCATTTGTAACTCTGTGTCCATGTATATGTTTGTGTATGTTGTGCCTGTGTATGTGTGTAAATCTGTGTCTGTGTATATGTTTGTGTATGTGTGTAACTCTGTGTTTATGTATATGTTTGTGTATGTGTGTAACTCTGTGTCAGTGAGTGTGCCTGTGTATGTGTGTTACTGTGTCTGTGTACATGTTTGTGTATGTGTGTGCCTATGTATGTGTGTAACTATGTGTCTGTGTTTTAATGTTTGTGTATGTGTATGCTTGTGTATGTGTGTGTCTGTATGTAACTCTGTGTCTGTGTATATGTATATGTTTGTGTATGTATTTCTGTATGTCTGTATCTTTGTGTCTGTGTATATGTTTTTGTATTTGTGTATGTAACCCTGTGTCTGTGTATATGTTTGTGTATGTGTGTAAATCTGTGTCTGTTTGTGTATGTGTGCCTGTGTATGTGTGTAAATCTGTCTCTGTCTATATGTTTGTGTATGTGTGCCTTAGGGTGACCACATATCTAAACTGCCATTCAGGGACGCCCCCCCAGCCCCCCCCCCCCCCCGGGCCGCCCCTCCCCTCTGGACCGCAACCCCCCCTTAAAAAAAAAGGTGATTGTTGCGGTCACTCCACCCTAGTTGTTGGGTAACGCAGCTTCGGACATGGATTTGTTAAAATCTGCTGTACCAATTTTAGTAAAACCTATAAAAATAGCTTCAGAACATATTACTTTCTTACCACTATCACACAAACTCTGCAAACCTCTATGCAGGTGTTTGAGTGGTTTCTGTAAATAATGACTTTATTGTGGTCTGTTTTGATTGCATTAATCACTGTCACATACTGGGAGTTGACTTCTTGATGTAGATGTAAGGTGTTGCAAGCAGTCAGGACATTTTGGGAATCAGGCATGCTTAGAATTTATACAGGTAAATAGTACACATGTGTGAGTGTTTGTACTCATAGAAAGATAGGCGAGTATCAGTAAGTGTGCATATTTATACAGGTAAATTGTACATATGTGTGAGTGTCTGTACTCATAGAGAGAAATGAGTATGAGCGAGTGTGTATATTTATACAGGTAAATACTAAATATACACACTTACCTATCTTTCTATGAGTAAAGACACTCACACATATGTACTATTTACCTGTATAAATATGCACAGTCACTGATAGTCACTTACTAGTAAATGACTATCAGTGAGAGTGCCTATTTATACAGGTAAATAGTACATATGTGTGTGTCTGTACTCACAGAGAGTTAGGTGACTATCAGTGTAAAATTAATTCTAAGTAAGTTTTGTCCAAATTAAAGGGATAGGTATAAGGCAATTAAATTTTAATACTGTTATGAACTGATACAAAAATAAATAAAAAATTAAGTCACAAACAGTAAGTAGGTCTATTATCTTGATTTCAGCACAATTAAATTACATGCTGATATATCCATACACATAGTTAGAAAATAGCTTGTAATAAACCATATACCTTTAAACCTTTAACAAAAAAAGTATATTAATAGTTTTTTATCAGATTGTGTATATGAGAGTGTACCAGTTTTTTGTTTTTTTAAGCTCTTCAGTCATGCTATCCTGGCGAACGCAAATTTAGTTTGTGCTTGAATGAATGCATTTACTTACAACTTGTAATATGCGTGCAGCTAGTGCAGTTCACCACTAGTAATCTAGCCCTCAGTCAAACTGGATCATTGGAAATAAATTAAGGGGGAGAAAGAAATAGGATAAACTGTCCCTATATATGAAGACAAGCAGGAAGTGCTGGCTGCATATGTGTGCACTGGTGATACTTGAGACTCAGTTGCTACCTGACTAGTAAGGACACCTCCTGCAAATCTATTGGGTAGACAGGGCAAGCATTTACAAAAATAAACACATACAAATATTTCCATATGCACAAAAACAACTGCTCTTGAAGAAAAAAAAGAAAAAAATTAAATACAGTACAACCCTTTACCATGGCACAAATGAAAAAGACATTTAATGATTTTTTTTTTAGTATGCAATTCCAGATAACTGACAAAAAATGACTCTGATCTATTGAGGTAAAATTAAATAATGTATCTGCACCGTTATGGAACTGCATACTAAAAAAAACATTACATTTATTTTTTTATTTGTGTCATGTTAAAGGGTATATGTACAAAAACAACTGCTCTTGGGAAAAAAAAATGTTTAAATACAGTACAACCCTTTAACATGGCACAAATAAAAAATACATTTAATGTTTTTTTTTAGTATGCAATTCCAGATAACTTTGACAAAAAATAACTCTGATCTATTGAGGTAAAATTAAATAATGTATCTGCAGGTGATACTTGAGACTCAGTTGCTACCTGGCTAGTAAGGACACCGCCTGCAACTCTATTGGGTGGACAGGGCAAGCATTTACAAAAATAAACACATATAAATATTTCCATATGCACAAAAACAACTGCTCTTGAAAATTTTTTTAAAAAAAATTAAATACAGTACAACCCTTTAACATGGCACAAATGAAAAATACATTTAATGGTTTTTTTTTTTTAGTATGCAATTCCAGATAACTGACAAAAAATGACTCTGATCTATTGATGTAAAATTAAATAATGTATCTGCACCGTTATGGAACTGCATACTAAAAAAAAACAGGCGCCAGTGGCCAACAGGCTAGTAAATTGAGGCAGCCACTTCCGGAATCCGGATATTAACTTATTTTAATATTATGCACTGCACGATCGATTCTCCCGGCCCACCCGCCACCCCCTCTGGTTGCCGGCATCCAGTCTACTCTAGTCTAGCTTCAGACTCTATATAATGCGATACAATGTCGCTGGCTGCTGCATTGACTACTGGACAGTGGACCTGCGTGGAGGACGTTAGTGGAGTCAGTGTTGGAGTCGAGACCGGTGGAGACTGGAGAGTGACTGCTGTGCCTGACAGAGTTGGACTGGAGCCAAGTATTAGGTAATGGTGGTTACTGCAGTATAATTTTACAATTTACAATACTGGGTAATGGGTATGCTATGCTCATATTCCTGGTTTCGATATTATATATTCCTTTATTCAGTTGGCTGGATACAATCCATCTACATAGCCTCATGTAGGGAGAGCAAACCATAATCATTTGGATTTGAATCGATACCTATTGATTTGATGTCAGTGTTGCTAACGGTGCAGATACATTATTTAATTTTACCTCAATAGATCAGTGTCATTTTTTGTCAAAGTTATCTGAAGCAGTTCCAGATCACTTTGACAAAAAATGACACTGATCTATTGAGGTAAAATTACATAATGTATCTGCACCGTTATGAAACTGCATACTAAAAAAAAAATTACATTTATTTTTTATTTGTGTCATGTTAAAGGGTTAGTCATATTTAAAAAAATATATTTTTGTTCAAGAGCAGTTGTTTTTGTACACATGGAAATATTTATATGTGTTTATTTTTGTAAATGCTTGCCCTGTCTACCCAATAGTGTTTCAGGAGGTGTCCTTGCAGGACATGTTTATATTATACTCTGCCCTACCCCCACTCACACTTAATCCAAATTGTCTACAACAGGACAGATGAGTCCAGAAGTAGTAACAGACAGACTGAGCAAGTCCTTGGATGGATAATATGCTACATATTTGCAAATATGCATCTTTTAAAAGTGATCATTGCTACAGTTACATTTATTGTACACAGGTGCTAAAAGTTCATGGTTTATTCTATATAATCAAGTACATAAGTAACAAAGATGCTAAAAGAAAATTTTCGAAAATGTTAGAGGATTTTATTATTGCTCTGTTTTTTGCATATAATTATGTGTTTAAACCCCTCCAAAGAAATTAAACACATAGTTAAAATCAACTCCAGGGCAGCAAGGCTCTACTGGGACCTAGTTGAACAGTTCTGTTGATAAGAATCAAATAAGCCTAGCCACTAAACATCTATGTGCATATGCTTTTCAACAAAGGATGCAAAAAATAATAATACATTTGATTACGGAAATTAATTTAAAAGTGTCTTAAAATTACTGTTGGAATCATGAAAGTTAAATTTTGACTTCCATGTCTCAAATATTTCCAAATAAATTAAAATGTTTCTTTACAGATATTCAAAATATAGAAACATAATAATAATAATATAAAATATACTGAAATTAGCACACAAATACAGTTCTCAGATGTTAAAGTTATGAAAAGTATTCTATTGAAAAATGCATATACCTCACATTGGCCTAGATTTAGAGTTTGGCGTTAGCCGTGAAAACCAGCGTTAGAGGCTCCTAACGCTGGTTTTAGGCTACCGCCGGTATTTGGAGTCACTCAAAATAGGGTCTAACGCTCACTTTCCAGCCGCGACTTTTCCATACCGCAGATCCCCTTACGTAAATTGCGTATCCTATTTTTTCAATGGGATTTTTCTAACTCCGGTATTTAGAGTCGTTTCTGAAGTGAGCGTTAGACATCTAACGACAAAACTCCAGCCGCAGGAAAAAAGTCAGTAGTTAAGAGCTTTCTGGGCTAACGCCGGTTTATAAAGCTCTTAACTACTGTACTCTAAAGTACACTAACACCCATAAACTACCTATGTACCCCTAAACCGAGGTCCCCCCACATCGCCGACACTCTAAAAAAAAATTTTTAACCCCTAATCTGCCGACCGCCACCTACGTTATCCTTATGTACCCCTAATCTGCTGCCCCTAACACCGCCGACCCCTGTATTATATTTATTAACCCCTAATCTGCCCCCCTCAACGTCGCCTCCACCTGCCTACACTTATTAACCCCTAATCTGCCAACCGCAAAGCGCCGCCACCTACGTTACCCTTATGTACCCCTAATCTGCTGCCCCTAACACCGCCGACCCCTATATTATATTTATTAACCCCTAATCTGCCCCCCCACAACGTCGCCTTCACCTGCCTACACTTATTAACCCCTAATCATCCAAGCGGGCCAGAAGAGGTCTTCCATCCGATTGAAGTCTTCATCCAAGCGGCATCCATCCGGAGCGAAGCGGCAGCATCCTGAAGACCTCCACCGCGGAACATCCATCCTGGCCGACGACTGAACGACGAATGACGGTTCCTTTAAATGACGTCATCCAAGATGGCGTCCCTCGAATTCCGATTGGCTGATAGGATTCTATCAGCCAATCAGAATTAAGGTAGGAATATTCTGATTGGCTGATGGAATCAGCCAATCAGAATCAAGTTCGATCCGATTGGCTGATCCGATCAGCCAATCAGATTGAGCTCGCATTCTATTGGCTGTTCCGATCAGCCAATAGAATGCAAGCTCAATCTGATTGGCTGATTGGATCAGCCAATCGGATTGAACTTGATTCTGATTGGCTGATTCCATCAGCCAATCAGAATATTCCTACCTTAATTCCGATTGGCTGATAGAATCCTATCAGCCAATCGGAATTCGAGGGACACCATCTTGGATGACGTCATTTAAAGGAACCGTCATTCGTCGTTCAGTCGTCGGCCAGGATGGATGTTCCGCGGTGGAGGTCTTCAGGATGCTGCCGCTTCGCTCCGGATGGATGCCGCTTGGATGAAGACTTCAATCGGATGGAAGACCTCTTCTGGCCCGCTTGGATGAAGACTTCAGTCGGATCATGGGCCTCTTCAGCCCCCCGTTTGGGCTTGGATCAGGACATCGGAGGAGCTCTTCTGGACCGATCGGTGAACCTGGTATGGTGAAGACAAGGTAGGATGATCTTCAGGGGTTTAGTGTTAGGTTTATTTAAGGGGGGTTTGGGTTAGATTAGGGGTATGTGGGTGGTGGGTTGTAATGTTGGGGGGGTATTGTATGTTTTTTTTTTACAGGCAAAAGAGCTGAATTTCTTGGGGCATGCCCCGCAAAGGGCCCTGTTCAGGGCTGGTAAGGTAAAAGAGCTTTGAACTTTAGTAATTTAGAATAGGGTAGGGCATTTTTTTATTTTGGGGGGCTTTGTTATTTTATTAGGGGGCTTAGAGTAGGTGTAATTAGTTTAAAATTGTTGTAATATTTTTCTTATGTTTGTAAATATTTTTTTTATTTTTTGTAACTTAGTTCTTTTTTATTTTTTGTACTTTAGCTAGTTTATTTAATTGTATTTATTTGTAGCAATTGTATTTAATTAATTTATTGATAGTGTAGTGTTAGGTTAATTGTAGGTAATTGTAGGTAGTTTATTTTATTAATTTATTGATAGTCTAGTGTTAGGTTTATTTGTAACTTAGGTTAGGATTTCTTTTACAGGTAAATTTGTAATTATTTTAACTATTTTAGCTATTAAATAGTTCTTAACTATTTAATAGCTATTGTACCTGGTTAAAATAAATACAAAGTTACCTGTAAAATAAATATAAATCCTAAAATAGCTATAATATAATTATAATTTATATTGTAGCTATATTAGGATTTATTTTACAGGTAAGTATTTAGCTTTAAATTGGAATAATTTATTTAATAAGAGTTAATTAATTTCGTTAGATTTAAATTATATTTAATTTAGGGGGGTGTTAGTATTAGGGTTAGACTTAGCTTTAGGGGTTAATACATTTATTAGAATAGCGGCGAGATTCGGTCGGCAGATTAGGGGTTAATAATTGAAGTTAGGTGTCGGCGATGTTAGGGAGGGCAGATTAGGGGTTAATACTATTTATGATAGGGTTAGCGAGGCAGATTAGGGGTTAATAACTATTATAGTAGCGCTCAGGTCAGGTCGGCAGATTAGGGGTTAATAAGTGTAGGCAGGTGGAGGCGACGTTGTGGGGGGCAGATTAGGGGTTAATAAATATAATATAGGGGTCGGCGGTGTTAGGGGCAGCAGATTAGGGGTACATAGGGATAATGTAAGTAGCGGCGGTTTATGGAGCGGCTGATTAGGGGTTAATAATAATATGCAGGGGTCAGCGATAGCGGGGGCGGCAGATTAGGGGTTAATAAGTGTAAGGTTAGGGGTGTTTAGACTCGGGGTACATGTTAGAGTGTTAAGTGCAGATGTAGGAAGGGTTACCGCATAGCAAACAATGGAGCTGCGTTAGGAGCTGAACGCGGCTTTTTTGCAGGTGTTTGGGTTTTTTTCAGCTCAAACAGCCCCATTGTTTCCTATGGGGGAATCGTGCACGAGCACGTTTTTGAGGCTGGCCGCGTCCGTAAGAAACTCTGGTATCGAGAGTTGAAGCTGCGTTAAAAATGCTCTACGCTCCTTTTTTGGAGCCTAACGCAGCCTTTATGTGGACTCTCGATACCAGAGTTATTTTTATGGTGCGGCCAGAAAAAAGCCGGCGTTAGTTTTTCGGGTCGTTACCGACAAAACTCCAAATCTAGGCCATTATTTCCCAAATACAGCACTAGAAAATAAAACCTTGCTGTAAAAGGCAAATATATTAAATTAAAAACAAAGTCAATGGCTGGACAATTGCCACTATGCATAATGTCAAAATATTTGACTACTAATTCATCATTTCATTGTTAGCTTTAAATCATTTTACATATTGGTATAAAATAAACAGTTTCCAAAAGCTACTTTGATTTCAGGAATCTGGCAAGTTTTCATGAGACAACGCTCAATAGACTTTAAATCATGACACATTTGTATTGTGTAAATGAATACAAATGTACATAACACTTCTGTTTTGTGAACATCCATTCAGTAGTAAACGCATGCTAGCGTATGATAAGCAGCAGACTTGTGCATCAGCTGTCAAATAGTTCTGAGCAAAGCAACGTTTTCCTGTGCCTAGCCAAACTATTCTTTTTGTGCTCTCACTTAAAAGTGCTGTGGAGGTGATGTATTTTAAGATAAAAAGCATGCAGCAGTTGTATGTATAAAACGTACATAATTGCTAGCAGATTATTTCTAAAGGTTTCTGTAAATGATGGCTATTTAAGATCAGTGTTGTATTAAATGTAGCTACACTCACATATTTCACATTTATTTTCTTTACCTCTATTTCTATATATTTGAACAGTAGTGCAACTACAGTATTTTTTTTGCCGGACTAAAGAATTTTCATTGTTAAACGTTGACTTCAAGTGCTTGTAACTTTGGATTGCATGAACAAATTGGAAGTTTTGTGTGCACTGTTAGTGAAATTTATTGGATTATTTTTTGGTATTATTGAAAATAGGTATTTTCCCTTAAGTATTAATATTAAAAACAATCAGCAACATTTTGCAGAATGTTTTGTCTACTAGTGTGTATATGTAAAAGCCGACGAAGTAAAAAAGTGTGTTATTGTGGACCTCATTTGCATATCTTACCCAGAATCCTTTGCTGCATTGGAAACAATGTAATTCAGAGGTTTTCTGTGGGAAAAAACAAGCCTTCTGGCCTGTCTAGATTTGTTAATGAAGTACACAAGATTATATATATATATATATATATAGGGATTTTTTATAAAAACAAAAAGGTGCCGGTACTCTTTGATAGGCATGGGCATTTAAATGCTTCGTTAGCAAATAAACACAGAAAAAGGCAGCTTCTCTCTGCATTTGGCTCTTTTCGGAGATGGTTGTGAGAGTGCAATACACTTAAGATGATAAATAAGCATCAGAAAACCCATGCCTACTTATTGATGTATATAATACATTGATATAATGTGCTTACAGTATCTATAATGTAAATTTACATACATTACAAAATTTACTTAAATTTGAGAATTAATCAGGACACACATAATGACAAACACACACTCACACACAATGAGAATAAGACACACACATAATCACACACATGACAAGCACACAGACACACACTTATAATCGCACACAAGCACACTCATAATGAGAAGCGCAAACATACACATACACACATAATGACAAGCACACACATAATCAAAAGCACACACACATATAACAATCACACATTTACACACTCATAATAAGCACACACAGACACACACATAATGACAAGCACACACAGACACACACACATAATCACACACACTTGAATGACAAGCACTCACAGACTCACACATTCACACACAATGACAAGCACACACAGATACACATATTCACATACACATAATGACAAACACACACAGACACACAATCACACACACACATGACACACACACACATAATGACGAGGACACACAGACACACACACATAATCACACACACTTGACAAGCACTCACAGACTCACACATTCACACACAATGACAAGCACACAGATACACATATTCACATACACATAATGACAAACACAGACACAATCACACATGACACACATACACATGACAAGCACACACACACACACATAATCACACACACTTGACAAGCACTCAGA
Organism: Bombina bombina; assembly: GCF_027579735.1. NCBI lineage: Eukaryota > Metazoa > Chordata > Amphibia > Anura > Bombinatoridae > Bombina > Bombina bombina. The sequence continues at coordinate 666,614,266 of NC_069502.1, read as the reverse complement.
CTCACACATTCACACACAATGACAAGCACACACAGATACACATATTCACATACACATAATGACAAACACACACAGACATACAATCACACACACACAAACGACACACACACATAATGACAAGGACACACAGACACAAGTGCACACAGAAACACGCAAACGCACATAATGACAAGCATACACACATATTCACACGTATATGACAAGCACACACAGACACGGGTACACACATATTTACACACACACACATAATGACAAGCACACACAGACACACATTCACATACACATAATGACAAACACACACAGAAACACAATCACACACACAATGACAAGGACACACAGACACAAGTGCACACAGAAACATGCAAACGCACATAACGACAAGCATACACACACATTCACACATACATGACAAGCACACACAGACACAGGTACACACATATTTACACACACACATAATGAAGAGCACACACAGATATATACTCACACATATATTTATTCAGACAATAGCATAAACAGCACTACGTAAACCAAATGAACCATTAAAGGAAACATCATGGGGTCAACTGCAAAATAATAAAAATCATACCGTTCCTAACCCTATGTGCTGTAGTTATACAGCCCTATATAATTAGTGGGGCAAGTACAACCTGGTGGTCAAGCAACAGCAACTCTGACCCCTTTCCAATTTTACATTTTAGAAAATATGGGAAGCAAAACACTTGTATAATAATAACACCTCTAGGACCTCACTATCCTTCTAACCATACTGTGATATAGCTCCTCCCACCAGCAGCAGCAGTGTTTACTGAAACATTTCTGTTCTCTATCCAGAGGGAACTTAGTTCCTCCTGCAAAAATAGCACAGGAACTCCGTTCCCATGCATTCCCGCTCGACTTGACCCCTGGCTGTTCTACTCTAGGAAGGTATGAAACCCCTCACTGCATGACTCGTGCCATGGGGGAGGGGCCTACAAATAAAGTGAATCGCTCAGCATAAGAACTAAGTGGAAGAGCAAATCAGTGCTTTGCATCCCTTAGCAAAACAGAGAACACTCAGTGCTCTTTTGGGGCTCTAAGCACTCGTGCGCTCTGAATTTTAGAATACACAGAATCACTATGAGTCAAATCAATATTATAGATATATTAAGCAGAACAGTGATTAGCTAGGTTTGCATGACAGACAAACAGTCTTTGCCGCTGCAGCCTTCAGAACACTGTGTGTAACAAAAGAGAGGAAGTGGAACAAACCACAAGGCTCCAGCTGGAAAGGGTGCACGCTGCAATGGCCAGACAGCCAAAATTGAAAATCCAAGACAAAAGGGTATGCAGCCGCACAAATGTAAAAGAGGCACCAAGAAAAAAGGCTGTTAAAACTAAAACAACTTTATTAGGTTTAAAAACCAAAGTACATAGCCAAAAATGTCCTGACTAGTTTCGTGCCACATCAGGCACTTAATCTTAGGATACAAAGTGCTACACAGGCTCCCTATACAGGGAGTGCAGAATTATTAGGCAAGTTGTATTTTTGAGGATTAATTTTATTATTGAACAACAACCATGTTCTCAATGAACCCAAAAAACTCATTAATATCAAAGCTGAATAGTTTTGGAAGTAGTTTTTAGTTTGTTTTTAGTTATAGCTATTTTAGGGGGATATCTGTGTGTGCAGGTGACTATTACTGTGCATAATTATTAGGCAACTTAACAAAAAACAAATATATACCCATTTCAATTATTTATTTTTACCAGTGAAACCAATATAACATCTCAACATTCACAAATATACATTTCTGACATTCAAAAACAAAACAAATCAGTGACCAATATAGCCACCTTTCTTTGCAAGGACACTCAAAAGCCTGCCATCCATGGATTCTATCAGTGTTTTGATCTGTTCACCATCAACATTGCGTGCAGCAGCAACCACAGCCTCCCAGACACTGTTCAGAGAGGTGTACTGTGTAACCTCCTTGTAAATCTCACATTTGATGATGGACCACAGGTTCTCAATGGGGTTCAGATCAGGTGAACAAGGAGGCCATGTCATTAGATTTTCTTCTTTTATACCCTTTCTTGCCAGCCACGCTGTGGAGTACTTGGACGCGTGTGATGGAGCATTGTCCTGCATGAAAATCATGTTTTTCTTGAAGGATGCAGACTTCTTCCTGTACCACTGCTTGAAGAAGGTGTCTTCCAGAAACTGGCAGTAGGACTGGGAGTTGAGCTTGACTCCATCCTCAACCCGAAAAGGCCCCACAAGCTCATCTTTGATGATACCAGCCCAAACCAGTACTCCACCTCCACCTTGCTGGCGTCTGAGTCGGGCTGGAGCTCTCTGCCCTTTACCAATCCAGCCACGGGCCCATCCATCTGGCCCATCAAGACTCACTCTCATTTCATCAGTCCATAAAACCTTAGAAAAATCAGTCTTGAGATATTTCTTGGCCCAGTCTTGACGTTTCAGCTTGTGTGTCTTGTTCAGTGGTGGTCGTCTTTCAGCCTTTCTTACCATGGCCATGTCTCTGAGTATTGCACACCTTGTGCTTTTGGGCACTCCAGTGATGTTGCAGCTCTGAAATATGGCCAAACTGGTGGCAAGTGGCATCTTGGCAGCTGCACGCTTGACTTTTCTCAGTTCATGGGCAGTTATTTTGCGCCTTGGTTTTTCCACATGCTTCATGCGACCCTGTTGACTATTTTGAATGAAACGCTTGATTGTTCGATGATCATGCTTCAGAAGCTTTGCAATTTTAAGAGTGCTGCATCCCTCTGCAAGATATCTCACTATTTTTGACTTTTCTGAGCCTGTCAAGTCCTTCTTTGACCCATTTTGCCAAAGGAAAGGAAGTTGCCTAATAATTATGCACACCTGATATAGGGTGTTGATGTCATTAGACCACACCCCTTCTCATTACAGAGATGCACATCACCTAATATGCTTAATTGGTAGTAGGCTTTCAAGCCTATACAGCTTGGAGTAAGACAACATGCATAAAGAGGATGATGTGGTCAAAATACTCACTTGCCTAATAATTCTGCACTCCCTGTATAAAGGGGAAAACCCCAGCCCATAATTAGGCAGTGAATTAAAAACAGATGAAATAAATGAAATGTTTGTGCAAACAGTAAAAATATCATATTACTATGGGCAATAAAGGCACAAGTATACACCTTTACAAATATATGAATATTAAAAAATATATATATATATATACATACATGTTCAGCAAACTCGGATGATATCGCTCTGAGGATATATCTTATCTTGTACACAAATTGTACAAAACATATATCATAAACAAGTTCACAGGTACAAATATCACAAGCATCATAAATATAAACGTTCACAAACATGGATAATACCTATAGTATAATTCCAGATAATAAACACTGGAATCTTAACAAATAGTACCAGTGAAAAAATAGACAAATTTTATACATACATATACACACATGCACATATATACATACATACACACATACACATATATATATGTATATACATACACATGCACATACGCAGGTCTAAAGAAATTGTAACTACCTCAAAAAAGGGCAATATCAAAAAATATGCACACATTTGTAAACAAAAAATACAGAAAAAGCAAAGAGAACTAGTCTATGAAATTACTTATGTCCCATTCTCTATTGAGCCCTGTGTGGGTAATTGTTTGCAACCTGTAAATCCAGTACAGTCCCTGCTTTTGTAGCAGCTTGTGTCTATCACCACCTCTTAATGGTGGTATCACCTTATCAATTACCTTTACTTTCATGTTGAATACATTTTTCATATGAAACAAATGATGCCTCGCTATCGTGGACTCTTTACCAGTCCTTAGTGTCTCTAATATGTTCCCTCACTCAATTATCTGGAGGTTTGACCTACGTATTGAAGGGAACAAACTTTGCACTCTGATAGATAAACTACAAAGGAACTCTGACAGTTCGCATACAATTTGCTAGAAAATTCCTCATTGGTGACTGTGCTTTTAAAGCCATTACCAACCTGTAATACTCCACAGGTAATGAATGTGCCATTCCCACACCTATACGTGCCTTTCCTCCTTAACCATTTAATATTAGTAGTAGATCCTGTACATACAAGACTCGGGGCCAATTTAGTCGATAGTGTCATTGTTTTTTTAGGAACAAATTTACATTTCTCAGTTATATTAACCAAAGAGGTATAATCCTTTAAAATGTTTAAATGTTTCCTTAATATGGAGCACACCTCATAAAATTGACTGGAATACTCTGTGGAAAAAAAACTATGTTATCCTGTGTCACTGCATTGGCTCTCTTAATAGGGGCAATACAATCACTTTGCTTTAGTTTTTTGATTTCTTCAAAAGTGCTCTCTGTTTTTTCTCATAGCCTCTTGCTTGCAGGCGTACAATCAAAGCTCTAGCCTGTTTGACAAATAATTCATTAGAGTTGGTGTTTCGCCATAATCTCATAAACTGGCCCCTGGGAATTGACTTCACTAAGTGTGGTGAATGGCACAACTTGGCGTGCAAGATGGTATTCCAAGCGGTCGGTTTACAAAATGTGCCACTGATAACACTATTAATGGCATTCCCACATAAATTTAAATCTAAAAAATTGGCTGAATTACTTGGGGGGATCTCCAACAAATCTCAAATTAAGGTAGTTAGAGTTTAAATATTCTTTAAAACTCACAAAATCAAATGGTTCCTTAACGATAAAGACCAAATCGTCAATAAACCGCATGTACATTATTATGTTATCCTTGAACGGATTATTGTCAGTGTATAGGTAAGCAGCTTTCCACCAGCCTACATACAGATTTGTGAAAGAGGGAGTGAATTTCGCCCCCATAGCAGTTCTGCAAATCTGTATGTAGAACTCTCTCTCAAACATGAAGAAATTATGTTTCAATAAAAAATCAACAACCTCACACAGGAAAACTGTGCCTACCGGTAATGATTCCTTCACTGCAGCACCAGTCAATCTAAAACCCGCGCTCTGTACAGTGCTACAGCGCATGCGGGTAAAGTAAATAAATATTTGAAATAAACAAATAACCAATAATTGTAATCCCACACTAGAACGGATCCCCATCTCCCTCTGGGTGCGCTGAATTCTCAGAACACTCCTTACTACGGTCCTGTTTTCACCACCACATTAAAAAATAAATAAATAAATAAAAATAATCATCAATATATAGAAATCGGGCCCCTATGTTAATCTGGCACTATGAAGAGGTGCAGGTATGGCATGCAGAGGTGCCGGTACGGCATACTGTTGGGTACTGGCAGAAAAAAGCCCTGTATATATCAATTCCTCTCCATTCACTCCAGAAAAGACACTGCACTCACTGGATTTGTTAGTGTAGTAAAACGTCACTTTTCTTAAAGTTGCATTAAAAAGGCATATTCCCAAACGTTTCGGTACCAACCGGGTACCTTGTTCACTGGGACACCAAGTGTGAAAAAGCGTTATAGCTAAAACATACCCCCACCTCTATTTAAATTACTTGTGTCATCTATTTCCGGTCAGCAGAGCCAATGAGCTGGGATCCGCTGTGGGGTTGCATTCACCCACTTACAACAAAACCGCATGGCTAATTAGCATAGCCTACAATCACGTGTTACATATTGTGTACGTCACCGGTACAACAACATGATTAACTGCTCCTCCTATTGTCTCTGATGATCGCACTATACCTTAACCAATCTAAAAGCATATTTTCACTACTGCACAGTATCTTATACAGATTAAAAACATATAATACAATGTATCGATCATTACTGAACAAAACTGTTTCATCGTTGTTATCGTGTCTATAGTAGTATGGTAGACAACTCAGGGATTATTTGCTTGCAAGTGTATATGACAATAGTAATTTTAGCATCCCATTTCAGCAGCATCAGGGCCAATGTTAATTTGAATCTTGAAGCACAGCAACCTAGACCATATGATCATAGAAGCTTCATTTATCTTAGAAAAACATTAGTCCAATTGTGTGTTTAATCCCCTTGGGAACACTGTGTCCAATCGATAGATCCATTGGTCTCAATTTGTAGCAATCGCTTGTGCCTATCACCCCCCTCTGCCTGTAGGAAATGTTGAGCTACTGGCTGATCGGAGGTTCATTTCTTGATGGCTTAACATGATAATATGCTTTTAAATTGATTAAGGTATAGCGTGATCATCAGAGACAATAAGAGGATCAGTTGATTGCGTTGTTGTACCAGTGACGTACACAATACGTAACATGCGATTATAGGCTATGCTAATTAGCCATGCTGTTTTGTTGTAAGTGGGTGGATGCAACCCCACAGTGGATCCCTGCTCATTGGCTCTGCTTACCGGAAATAGATGTGTACAAGTGGTATATAGTCTCTGCGCTAATGGGTATAGGCTCTTATATTTAATGGAAGCTTCCTCTATGCTTCCTGAGGGGGGTATTTTTAGGGGAAAAGATTTATAGAAAAAGAGCGCTAAATAAACTAATACGTCTTGAAGATTGAGAAGAAATTTTTTGTGTGACACAATATGTTTTAGAAAATAATTTTATTATTACTGGCATCTATTGACTGGTTTTTACATTCAATAATATATCCTTATTGTCTGTAAAGAAGATAGAGGTTATACTAATACTTTTCTCATAAATATACTGATTGTTATCTAAAACATTGAGGAGTTCAGAATGTTCCTATTCTAGGACCCAGTGGAAAATAAGGTCAGATCAATATATCTGCTTATTGTATATCAGTAAATACAGGCTTTCAGCAGCAAAACCGCTATTGCTATACCAAAGGCTGCATCCAGATCATTACTACACATATATATGTTCTTCTCCACAGATTGACCTTTTTAATATGAATCCACTATGAATATCTCACTTAAGACAAATATTGCATTTTACCACTATTTTAGATTTGTTCCCTGTTTTACTTTTTAGCTTCTTAGCTTGAAGTTGATGTCTGAACTATAATTAAATTTTTATTTTAAATTTAAAAGGAAAAGCATTACTTATGAAGTTTGTATAAGTACATAAAGAACATAAAATGTTGGCCAACCTACTACAATCATTGTATTTATTAACAATCAGTGTATTTGCTAGCTATATATTTGTTTTTGATAGCAATCAGTATATTTATTAGCTTATTTAGCGCTCTTTTTCTATAAATCTTTGACCTGAAATAAATGACATGAGTAGTTTAAATAGAGGTGGTGGGGGGTATGTTTTAGATATAATGCTTTTCCCAGTGAACAAGGTACCCAGGTGGTACCGAAATGTTTGGGAATATGCCTTTTAATGCAAATTTAATAAAAGTGACGTTTTACGATACTAACAAATCCGGTGAATGCAGTGTCTATTCTGGAGTGAATGGAGTGGAACTGATATGATCCTTTACTTAGCAGTCTAGTATTTGTATTCTGGATTGGTGAGTGCACTGGCAAACAAACTGTGTATATATATATATATATATATATATATATATATATATACATACACAAACATATATACATACATATATACATGCAAACTGTTTATATATATATATATATATACATAGGGATAATGTAGGTTGCGGCGGTGTGCGGTCGGCAGATTAGGGGTTAAAACTTTTTAATAGAGTGGCGGCGATGTGGGGGGGGGCTTGGTTTAGGGGTACATATGTAGTTTATGGGTGTTAGTGTACTTTAGAGCAAAGTAGTTAAGAGCTTTATGAACCGGCGTTAACAGCTATATTGTGTGCTTCAGGTTAAAGAGACATAAACCCCAAACATTTTCTTTCAAGAGTCAGATAGAGAATATAATTTTAAACAACATTCCAATTTACTACTATTATCTAATTTGCTTCATTCTTTAGATATCTTTTGTTTAATAAATAGCAATGCACATGGATGAGCCAATCACATGAGGCATCTATGTGCAGCAACCAATCAGCAGCTACTGAGCAGATTTAGATATGCTTTAAAACAAAGGATATCAAGAGAATACAGCAAATTAAATAAAATAAATAATTTGGAAAGTGGTTTAAAATCACATGCTCTTTCTAAATCATGAAATATTTTTTTTGGTTTCATGTCCCTTTCATGTACATCATACAAGGGGGAGTGGGACCACCCTTTATAGAACTTCCCCATCTGACACCTGTAAAAGATTAAAATAAGAGAATGCCAAGCAGTTTAATGTCCTTTTAAATGTGGTGAGCCTGCAACAGAGATAGGATAGATCTGAGAACAATTACATTTCTATACCAAGCAAAACGATCAGGAACATGAATGCCAGAATTTTTAAGAGAATGTGTTAAGATGCACAAATTCAAGCTCTACATGGGCAATTTGCCTTCAAGAAAAAACTGCCCAAAAGCACATTAAACATGTTAAGGTTTAATCAGTCCCATTTTATACAAAGAGGTTTAACTGCAAAACTGAGGCTAGGAAATGCATCTTGGGACGTGTAGTCTTTTATACAAGATTAATTGTGCATCTAGTAAATGCAAAGTAGTGTATATTACTTTGAATTGGAAGTGCTCTTTTTTTTTTTTTAAATTGATTACTTTTTCTACATTGCACATTTGGATTGCAGTTGTACTGTATTCAGAAACAAAAAAGACATGGCCCCCTTTTATCAAATGGATGGACTAGTTTCCAGTTTAGGAACAATGTCTGCTAAAGGCGAGCATGCAGCGTCTGCTGCTCAGTTATCATTCCACAAGCCATTGCAGCCATACCACCTGCTCTCACACAAACAATTGCTCGAGAGCAAGTCTTGATAATCATGGTTGCTATCTTGCAGTCACCCATCAGCTAGGGTTGCATCCTCAGTCATGTTTTCCTGGACACTTACGAGTTGCACATGCTGTAGGGTGTGCAGAGGGCAACATGCATTGCGCACCTCAATAGCTCACCAATAGTGACCCTGGACAGCACAATTCATGTTCCTCGCTGCATACCCTAAAGCAAGTATAACTTATAAGTGTCAAGGAAAACATGACGGAGGTGGCACACCCCATCAGCTTATTATTTTACCTGTGCTCTAGTTCAGATATCATGAAAACATGGCCTATAAGTGTGCTCTGAGGACTGGCTTTTTAAAACACTTATTTGAGGGAGTTTTCAAATATTCATCTTTAGAGTAGCCCAATATAATATGTATATATATATATATATTATATGTTATAAAATGTGCAGGAGATAAAGAAGTCAGAGCAGACATGCTCAAAGAACCTTGACATTGAACAGATGCAAATGTGACAACTGAACAATAATCACCCAAACTAGATTTGAATGATTCTCCTAATTAAAAGCAAATTATAATGATACAGTACTATTTTTGGCTTAGTGAACTATTGAACATGTATAACATTCAGCTCTTAAAGGGACATTTCATCCAACATTTGATTCTACATAGATGCATTTCACTTATGAATAGAAGCATTTTTGTAATATATACTGTATGTATTAACAAAAATGCTTCCAATAAAAGCTATAACTGTTTCAAAAGTGTATTTAAGTATGCACTGTGCACCAACATTTTAAACACCACCATCTAGTAATGATTCAATTTGTTAATTGCTGACATTGCTGGGATGTCCCTTTAACTAAAATACTTTAAACTAGTTATAAGGTTTATAAAAGGTTGTTTACTTCTAAGCATGGATATAAAAGTTTAACCTTGCTTCATTCTTCTCCTGTGCATCTTTTGAAAGCTCCAAAAGGCACCACTGCCTTCCAAACCTACACTCCCATTAATTATGCATTTACAAGCACTGGGTTGGCTGGAGGTAGTCCAAAGATGATTCATACAATGGCCTTAACAAATACTCAAGATGTTTTGATCTTTTTGGATCAAAAACACATTAAAATGTCTGGCATACAATGTTTTTGCAAATAAGGAAGCATCCTCTCTGCTATAAAATACAGAAAATATCTATGTATAGGCTAAGCAATAAGGATTTTTTATTTGCATAGAGAGTAGCAAAAAACATATTTGCATTGAGAGACAAAAATTCTTGTACCAGGCTTTTAATACCTTACTGTGTAGTCATAATTGGGTTTATTTATTGCAAACTACCATTATAAGTACTACATTTCATCCTTTCAATAAATGATTCCAATTCTGCTTCAAATCATATTCTAACTTTACATAAAGCTCTTCTGGTGGCAGATTATATCTATGACATGAAATTGCAGTTCCAACTAGCAATACTACAACCCAAGTAAATTGATTTTCCCAGGCATGTTGAATCATGTAATATTCTATGCAGTAAATAATAAAATGCTATATGTTCCAATTTATATATATATATATATATATATATATATATATATATATATATATATATATATATATAAACATCTTCCAGCACACATTTTTTTAATGCTTTGTGTGAACTTAACACATACTAGTGATATATACAAAGTACAACACAAACAATGGGTCTGATAACGGATTGCCATTTTACAAATTTCTTTCAAATGTTTAAAAAAAAAAAAGAAAATAGACTAATATAAATTACAATCACCTAGATTACGAGTTATGCGCGCTATAGGGAAATTAACGAACGCAACAAAAGTTGCATTATTTAACCCTCTATAGCTCAGCCATTACAAGTTTTCAAACAGCCGGCTTCTGCTTGCGATATGGCTGCGTTGAGCTCCATACCACACACAATCCAAGCTCTGTTTTGACGTGCTCATGCACGCTTCCTCCATAGACATCAATAGGGAGAGCAGGTCAGAAAAAAGCCTAACACCTGCAATTGCAGAAAGAAAAGCTCCGTAACGCAGTCCCATTGATGTCTATGGGGAAAAAAATAATAACGTTTTAACCTAACACCCTAACATAAACCCTGAGTCTAAACACCCCTAATCTACCACCCCCAACATCGCCGCCACCTACATAATGTCATTAACCCCTAATCAGCCGCTCCTGATATCGCCGCCACTATTCCCCTGCACTCCAACATCGCTCACACTATTATAAATCTATTAACCCCTATTCTGCCGCTCCCCAACATCGCTGCCACTAAATAAAGTTATTAACTCCTAAGCCTCTGGCCTCCCACATCACTACCACTAAATAAACCTATTAACTCCTAAACTGCCAGCCCCCACAGCGCAACAACCTAAATTAAACTATATTAACCCCTGACCCTAACATAACCCTAACACTAACACCCGCTAACTTTAACATAATAAAAATAGAGCTAAATTAAACTTACAATTATTAACTAAATAATACCTATTTAAAACTAAATACATACTTACCTGTGAAATAAAACCTAAGCTAGCTACAATATAACTAATAGTTATATTGTAGCTAGCTTAGGTTTTTTTTTCACAGGTAAGTTTGTATTTAGTTTTAAATAGGTATTATTTAGGTAGACTAGTTAGTAAATAGTTATTAGCCATTTACTACCTAGTTAAAATAAATACAAAGTTACCTGTGAAATAAAACCTATGCTGCCTTACACTAAAACCTACCATTACAAAAAATAAACACTAAAAATTACTAAAAATAAAAAAACCTATCATTACAAAAAATATGAAATGATCTAAAACAATAAAAAATATTCCTATTCTAATACCCTTAAAAAAACATACAAAAAACATCCCAAAATAAAAAAGACTAATCTAGAATAAACTACCAAGGGTCCTTAAAAGGGCCAATTTGTAGGGCATTGCCCTAAAGTTAACAGCTCCCTAACAGTATACAAACACCCCCTAACAGTATACAAACCCCCACCCCCCCAAACCCACAAAATAAAAATAAAGTTAAACCTAACCTACCCATTGCCCTGAAAAGGGCATTTGTACGGGCATCGCCCTTAAAAAGGCATTTAGCTCTTTTTCCTGCCCTTAAAAGGGCATTCAGCTCTTTTATGAAATGCTCAAGCCCTAATCTAAAAATAAAAACCCACCCCAAAAAGAAAAAAATACATTACACAAAATAACAAATTAACAAAAATAATAAAGAAAATTCCTATTCCAATACCCATTTTAGGAAAACACAAAAAAACCCACCCTAAAATAAAAAAACTAATCTAGAATAAACTACCAATAGCCCTTAATAACCTAACCTACCCATTGCCCTGAAAAGGGCATTTGTATGGGCATTGCCCTTAAAAGGGCATTTAGCTCTTTTTCCTGCCCTTAAAAGGGCATTCAACTCTTTTATGAAATGCCAAAGCCCTAATCTAAAAATAAAAACCCACCCCAAAAAGAAAAAAATACATTACACAAAATAACAAATTATCAAAAATAATAATGAAAATTCCTATTCCAATACCCATTTTAGGAAAACACAAAAAAAACCCACCCTAAAATAAAAAAACAAATCTAGAATAAACTACCAACAGCCCTTAAAAGGGCCTTTTGTAGGGCATTGCCCTAAGTTAAACAGCTCTTTTACCTGAAAAAAATGTACAAAGACCCACTAACATTACAAACCCCCACCCCCCCAAACCCATAAAATAAAATAAAAACTATCTAAAAAACCTAAGCTACCCATTACCCTGAAAAGGGCATTTGTATGGGCATTGCCCTTAAAATGGCATTTAGCTCTTTTGCATTGCCATTAAAAGGGTATTTAACTCTCTTCTATCTTCATCCTGGCGGCGCGGAGCGGGTCCATCCTGAAGACATCTGGCACGGAGTGTCCTCTTCATACAGTCGCTGCCGTACACCGAATCTTCAATGCAAGGGATGCGATTCAAAATGGCATCCCTTGCATTCCTATTGGCTGATTTAATTTTGGAAATTCAAATCAGCCAATAGGATGAGAGCTACTGAAATTCTATTGGCTGTTCAAATCAGCTAATAGGATTTCAGTAGCTCTCATCCTATTGGCTGATTTGAATTTCCAAAATTAAATCAGCCAATAGGAATGAAAGACGCCATTTTGAATCGCATCCCTTGCATTGAAGATTTAGTGAACGGTGGCGACCGTATGAAGAGGATGCTCCACGTCGGATGTCTTCAGGATGGAGCCGCTCCACGCCACCGGGATGAAAATAGAAGACGCCGCCGGGATGAAGATAGAAGATGCCGTCTGGATTAAGATGGAGCCGCTGGGATGAAGATCCTTCAAGCGGGAAGTCAGCAACTGTAAGTGGATCTTCAGGGGTTAGTCTTAGGATTTTTAAAACTTTTTTGGGTGTTTTTTTTTTTTTAGATTAGGGTTTGGGCTTTTCATAAAAGAGCTAAATGCCATTTTAAGGGCAATGCCCATAAAAATGCCCTTTTTCAGGGCAATGAATAGCGTAGGTTTTTATTAGAGTTAGGTTTTTTATTTTGGGGGGTTTGTTGGGTGGTGGGTTTCACTGTATGGGGTCCTTTTGTATTTTTTTTTTACAGGTAAAAGAGCTGATTAACAGGGAAATGCCCTACAAAAGACCCTTTTAAGGGCTATTGGTAATTTATTGTAGGCTAGGTTTTTTTTTTATTTTGTGTGGACTTTTATATTTCTATAGGGATATTAGATTAGGTGTAATTCTTTTTTATTTTTGATAATTTAGTTTTTTTTCTTTTTTTGTAATTTAGTGTTTGTTATTTTCTCTAATTTAGTCTTTTTTATTTTTTGTAATTAGATACTTTGTAATTTTTAGAGTAGTGTTAGGATATTTTTAATGTGTATTTTAGTTTTCTTTAATTGGTAGTTAGTTTAATAATTATATTAGTTTAATTGTTAGTTTAATTTAATTTGACAGGTAAGTTTTAATTTAAGATAGGAAAATTGTAATTTTAATATAAAGTTAGGGGAGCGTTAGGTTTAGGGGTTACTAGATTAAATTAATTTATTGCAATGTGGGGGGCTTTCGGTTTAGGGGTTAATAGTTTAATTTAGTATATTTCATTTGGAGGGGCTTGCGGATTAGGGGTTAATAGGTTTATACTGCAACAATTTATCGTGAAGCACCGCACTCACTGCACAGCCAGGAACAGGTTCACCAAACCCAGCATCGATACAAAGAAATCAAATTGTTCCAGCTGGTGCAAAAATGACTTTTATTTGTGCAAAACAGGGATCGATAAGCAATGTTTCAGGCCCAAACTTGGCCCTTTCTCAAGCTTGACAATAGATTAGTGAACAAACATTTAAATAGCCATACTGGCGCCAAATATTGTGATTAAAAGTGATACAATGTTGCCCTCTAATGACGAGCAATAATATAACATATATAAAGTGCATTTTGAGGGCCTGTGATACTGCCACCTAGTGAATCATCATGTTATCTAGAAAACATATAGATTTCATGTCATAAGTGAAAATTCATATATCTAAGAATAATAAATGTTTTAAACATTTCATCAATATACAAATGACATAAATTTCTATATAAATACAAGTTTAAAAATGCATCATAAATTTATAATAATTAAATTAATCATTGTTTCCAATAATCAAAATATTTCAAATTTAAAAACATATATGTGTCTGGTGTGTCTAGCTCTAGATGGATAAATTATTTTTATCAGTTAACTCAATTTTGTAATATTTTAACTCACAATCCATCAAGAGACAGACACACCAATATATCTAGTCAATATTAGATATTCAACTGGGACATTCATTTGCAGATTTCCAGAGACATCAAATCTCATATTAATATCTACATATATTTGCACATTTATCAATCCATGATTTAAACAGTACAACATTATAAAAAGATTTTCCATTCTATTTCATTAAGTTACCAAAAGGCAGTCCAATTGCATTCCCTATTTAAGCCTTTCGGCCACAGGGTACATAATTCATTAATCCAGTATGTTTCCCTCCTGGTTAGAATATTTTCTTTATCGCCCCCTCTCCTAGGTGTATGGACCCTTTCAATAATTTGGAAGCGTAATTGACTTATTCTGTGGCCTGCCTCTAAAAAATGTCCAGCCACTGGAGCATCCTTTTTTCCACAACGGATATTCGACTTGTGCTCAGAGATTCTCTCTCGTGCCTCCCTGGTCGATTGACCAACGTACATCAAGGAGCACGGACATTTAATTGCATAAATAATATACTCTGACCTACAAGTCAAATATTCATTTATGGAATATTTCTTACCCGTGTAGGGGTGACAAAAAGTCTCCCCTTTAATCATGGAATTGCAATTAATGCAAGATAGACATGGGTAACATCCCTTTCGTTTTTGGCCAGTTATTGTACTTTGTATTTGTTTCTTCTCAGCCCCCATATCGGCTCTCACCAATTTATCTTTAATGTTAGGGCCACGTTTATAGGCTAACATAGGTGGTCTTGAGAATGCCCCTATATCTGGGTGACACTTGGACAAAATATGCCAATATTTTCGAATGATTTTGTTAATTTGATTGCTTCTTGTATTGTACTGTGATATAAACTTAATCCTTTCCCGAATTTTTTGAATTTTTAGAATTATTTCTATTCTCATCTCTCCTTACTATTTCGGATCTACTCTCATTTTTACTCACATCTTGTTTTATATCTTCAATTAATGATTTGGGGTAACCCCTTGAGACAAATTTCTCTGACTTTTCCTCTAGGCGAGACTTCTTAATGACAGGATCTGACACGATCCTATTAACCCTAAGAAGTTGGCTCTTTGGAACAGCCTTAAAGGTGGTGGGTGGATGGAAACTCTCAAACCACAAAGTGTTATTTTTATCTGTAGGCTTGGAATAAATGTCAATTTTCAATCCATCCACCTCCTTATAGACTCTAGTATCCAGAAACTGGATTGAGCATTCATCATGTGTTAAAGTGAATTTAATGCCATTAACTGAACAGTTAAGGTCACCCACAAATGCCATTAGGGATCCAATGTCGCCATACCAGATGCCAAACACATCATCGATGAAACGCCACCAAGTGGCTCCATATTGTTTAAATAAATTATGTTCATAAACAAATAACTCTTCAAAATTAATCATAAATATGTTGGCATATGTAGGGGCGACATTGGATCCCATGGCTGTTCCCTTTCTTTGAAAATAAAAAGTGTCCTTAAATAGAAAGTAATTATCATACAAGATAACCTCCAATAAATCAACAAAAAATTGTATCTGAGCTAAACTGTACTTCTTATCATTAGATAACATTTTCATTACAGCAGCTATTCCACTTGTATGTTTAATTGATGTGTACAAGCTGGATACATCTAGGGTAAATAAAATCACTTTTTGATGTAATAAATCAAGATTTTCTAATTTCCTCAGAAAATCATTAGTATTCTAGATATATGAAGATGACAACAACATAAGACTGAAGGATCTTATCTAAAAAGATAGCAATATTCGAAAATATGGATCCTGTATCAGCCACAATGGGTCTACCTGGTGGTAGGTTTTTATCTTTATGGATCTTAGGTAAGCAATATATTACAGGTCTTATTGGATGTTTAATTTTTAGATATTCACTTAAATCCTTAGAAATTAAACCACTTCTTACCGCTTTAGATAGAATATTAAGAATTTCACCTTGTATCTTGTATGTCGGATCAAAACCAACTTCAACATATACTGAACCATCATTTAACTGTTGCATAATCTCATCTACATAATTCTCCTGTTTCATCAAGACTAGGGCACCGCCCTTATCTGCCCCCTTGATTGTTAACCCTTTCCTTTCACAAATTGTTCTTAGTGAAGCGGAATCAGCATCAAATTTTGCTTTATTTTTATTAAAGATGTAATCTGGTTTCAAAAATATTTTAACTGCTGGTCTTTTTCAAACCAACCGACTTACAGGTTAATATACCTTTATCTTCAGTATAAACAGCAGTGTCACCAATATCAGCATTTTTATCAAAGAAAACTTTTAGTTTAATAGATCTAAAAAATCTATGTAACTCCTGCTTAATTTTAAACAAATTGCCTTTATTTACTGGGCAGTACGATAAACCTTTATTCAAAAAAAGTAATTCTCTGCCAGAGAAATCTATCCCTGAGATGTTATGTACAATACCATCATTTATAATAACTTTTTCTTTAAGTGACACATCAGAGATTTTCTCAATAGATCGTCCATCATGAACATGCATGTCCATAATTTTCAGTTTATCAACCGTATCATAATGAGTGTTCATGTGTATTTCCTGAGTGTCCCCATTACAAATAATTTTTTTTCATTCTGGAGTCATACGACTCACTCACCACAACTTGAGCAGTTCTTATTGCCTCTGTCGACCTCATCCACGGCTGTTCCAGCGAGTCTGTTTGGCCTTTTTCATGCTCTGTATTGGGGGCAGATTGCTTGCGATGCTTCCTACCGCCCCTCCGGCGTCGCCATCTGACTCTTCCATTAAAAAACATGCCGATGTTTCTGACTCACTCTGGGTGTCATCCGGTGTGCGCCGATTGTCGCGCCTTTGTCGTGGGAATCGGATCCTTGGGACTCCACCCATTTCCATCTGCTGTGCCCACCTTTAGACATTGCCTTGTAAGTAATCCTGCTCATCGCGCAAGAATTTTGTGCGTTTCTTCTCCTCTAATGATCTTTTGTAATCACTCACGGACTTAGAAATTTTCTCCACCAGGGTTTTATATTCCTCCAGTGGTAAACTCTGTTGAAGTGCCACTTTCGATTTTTCCACTTCATCTTTAAAGGCAGCAATTTCCCTTTGAGCAAATTCCACCGTCCAGGTGATTAAATCAAAGGAACATTTATTTAAAATGCTTTCAAAGCGAGCACAATATTCCGGTTTATCCGAAAACAGAGTGGGTCTAGTAGACATCCGTAGGCCCCTTGGGATGCGTTGCAGCTTGAAATATTCTGTCAGAGTTACAGCGTGTAGCTGCAATACCATCTGTTTAACGTTATCTTTTTCCAGCTTTTTACTTGATCTCTCTTTAGGGGGTACATTTAGGAAATCACTTGATCCAAATACCGAAGAGAATATCATCTGTGCATCCTCAGTTGAATACCCAAAGGTATTAGATCCCATCGTAGTATTTGCCATCTCAGTAGTCATAGCGGTGCGAGTGTTTCAAAGTGGTTAAAGTTAATACTGCAACAATGTATCGTGAAGCACCACACTCACTGCACAGCCAGGAACAGGTTCACCAAACCCAGCATCGATACAAAGAAATCAAATTGTTCCAGCTGGTGCAAAAATTACTTTTATTTGTGCAAAACAGGGATCGATCAGCAACGTTTCAGGCCCAAACTTGGCCCTTTCTCAAGCTTGACAATAGATTAGTGAACAAACATTTAAATAGCCATACTGGCGCCAAATATTGTGATTAAAAGTGATACAATGTTGCCCTCTAATGGCGAGCAATAATATAACATATAAAAAGATGTGTTTTAAAGTGCATTTTGATGGTCTGTGATACTGCCACCTAGTGAATCATCATGTTATCTAGAAAACATATAGATTTCATGTCATAAGTGAAAATTCATATATCTAAGAATAATAAATGTTTTAAACATTTCATCAATATACAAATGACATAAATTTCTATATAAATACAAGTTTATATAAATACCAGATTACATCTTTAATAAAAATAAAGCAAAATTTGATGCTGATTCCGCTTCACTAAGAACAATTCGTGAAAGGAAAGGGTTAACAATCAAGGGGGCAGATAAGGGCGGTGCCCTAGTCTTGATGAAACAGGAGAATTATGTAGATGAGATTATGCAACAGTTAAATGATGGTTCAGTATATGTTGAAGTTGGTTTTGATCCGACATACAAGATACAAGATGAAATTCTTAATATTCTATCTAAAGCGGTAAGAAGTGGTTTAATTTCTAAGGATTTAAGTGAATATCTAAAAATTAAACATCCAATAAGACCTGTAATATATTGCTTACCTAAGATCCATAAAGATAAAAACCTACCACCAGGTAGACCCATTGTGGCTTGTACAGGATCCATATTTTCTAATATTGCTATCTTTTTAGATAAGATCCTTCAGTCTTATGTTGTTAAGTCATCTTCATATATCAAGGATACTTATGATTTTCTGAGGAAATTAGAAAATCTTGATTTATTACATCAAAAAGTGATTTTATTTACCCTAGATGTATCCAGCTTGTACACATCAATTAAACATACAAGTGGAATAGCTGCTGTAATGAAAATGTTATCTAATGATAAGAAGTACAGTTTAGCTCAGATACAATTTTTTGTTGATTTATTGGAGATTATCTTGTATGATAATTACTTTCTATTTAAGGACACTTTTTATTTTCAAAGAAAGGGAACAGCCATGGGATCCAATTAATTTTGAAGATTTATTTGTTTATGAACATCATTTATTTAAACAATATGGAGCCACTTGGTGGCGTTTCATCGATGATGTGTTTGGCATCTGGTATGGCGACATTGGATCCCTAATGACATTTGTGGGTGACCTTAACTGTTCAGTTAATGGCATTAAATTCACTTTAACACATGATGAATGCTCAATCCAGTTTCTGGATACTAGAGTCTATAAGGAGGTGGATGGATTGAAAATTGACATTTATTCCAAGCCTACAGATAAAAATAACACTTTGTGGTTTGAGAGTTTCCATCCACCCACCACCTTTAAGGCTGTTCCAAAGAGCCAACTTCTTAGGGTTAATAGGATCGTGTCAGATCCTGTCATTAAGAAGTCTCGCCTAGAGGAAATGTCAGAGAAATTTGTCTCAAGAGGTTACCCCAAATCATTAATTGAAGATATAAAACAAGATGTGAGTAAAAATGAGAGTAGATCTGAAATAGTAAGGAGAGATGAGAATAGAAATAATTCTAAAAATTCTAAAAATTCAGAAAGGATTAAGTTTATATCACAGTACAATACAAGAAGCAATCAAATTAACAAAATCATTCGAAAATATTGGCATATTTTGTCCAAGTGTCACCCAGATATAGGGGCATTCTCAAGACCACCTATGTTAGCCTATAAAAGTGGCCCTAACATTAAAGATAAATTGGTGAGAGCCGATATGGGGGCTGAGAAGAAACAAATACAAAGTACAATAACTGGCCAAAAACGAAAGGGATGTTACCCATGTCTATCTTGCATTAATTGCAATTCCATGATTAAAGGGGAGACTTTTTGTCACCCCTACACAGGTAAGAAATATTCCATAAATGAATATTTGACTTGTAGGTCAGAGTATATTATTTATGCAATTAAATGTCCGTGCTCCTTGATGTACATTGGTCAATCGACCAGGGAGGCACAAGAGAGAATCTCTGAGCACAAGTCGAATATCCGTTGTGGAAAAAAGGATACTCCAGTGGCTGGACATTTTTTAGAGGCAGGCCACAGAATAAGTAAATTACGCTTCCAAATTATTGAAAGGGTCCATACACCTAGGAGAGGGGGCGATAAAGAAAATATTCTAACCAGGAGGGAAACATACTGGATTAATGAATTATGTACCCTGTGGCCGAAAGGCTTAAATAGGGAATGCAATTGGACTGCCTTTTGGTAACTTAATGAAATAGAATGGAAAATCTTTTTATAATGTTGTACTGTTTAAATCATGGATTGATAAATGTGCAAATATATGTAGATATTAATATGAGATTTGATGTCTCTGGAAATCTGCAAATGAATGTCCCAGTTGAATATCTAATATTGACTAGATATATTGGTGTGTCTGTCTCTTGATGGATTGTGAGTTAAAATATTACAAAATTGAGTTAACTGATAAAAATAATTTATCCACCTAGAGCTAGACACACCAGACACATATATATGTTTTTAAATTTGAAATATTTTGATTATTGGAAACAATGATTAATTTAATTATGATAAATTTATGATGCATTTTTAAACTTGTATTTATATAGAAATTTATGTCATTTGTATATTGATGAAATGTTTAAAACATTTATTATTCTTAGATATATGAATTTTCACTTATGACATGAAATCTATATGTTTTCTAGATAACATGATGATTCACTAGGTGGCAGTATCACAGGCCCTCAAAATGCACTTTATATATGTTATATTATTGCTCGCCATTAGAGGGCAACATTGTATCACTTTTAATCACAATATTTGGCGCCAGTATGGCTATTTAAATGTTTGTACACTAATCTATTGTCAAGCTTGAGAAAGGGCCAAGTTTGGGCCTGTTTTGCACAAATAAAAGTCATTTTTGCACCAGCTGGAACAATTTGATTTCTTTGTTAATAGGTTTATTACAGTGGTAGCGGTGTAGGGCTTAATAACTATAGTACAGTGGGGGTGATGTGGGCGGACAGCGCTTTAGTGGTTAATAACTTCATTATAGTGGCAACAATGTCGGGGAGCAGTGGAATAGGGGTTAATAAATTTAATATAGTATTTTTAGTGGTTAATAGGTAGTTTATGGGTGTTTAGTGTACTTCGTAACACTTTGGTTATGAGTTTTATGTAACAGTTTTGTTCCGTAAAACTCATAACTACTGCTCTCAGATAGCGAAATGGATCTTGTTGGTATAGGCTGCAATGCAAGCTTTTTAGCCTCACCGCAAAACTCATAATGTCTGTGCTATGGACGTCCCATGAAAAAACATAATTTTTACATGTGCGGGACTGACGTTGCGTTACAGGGTAAAAGGCTTGCGGTATAGGTATACCGACAAGACTTGTAATGGCTGTGGTGCTGTTTTAACGCTGAAATTACCATTTTTTTCAGCGTTAAAACACGTACTCACAACTTGTAATCTAGGTGAATATTAGTTAATGGCTAAGAAAATATAGTCCAGTACTGCTTAAATCCTATACAGTAAACAACAGCAAATATTTGAAGATAATGATTGCCTCTTAAAAAATGATCTTCAGTAATGACTATAACTTTTAGAAAATATTGTATGCTGTCTATGAGGAGGTAAATAAAGTCCTGTATGTAACCCAGACCTTCAGCGTCATGCCCCTAGTTAAGGTGTCTTAAGAATTTCTTTAGTCTTGTTCACATCCCTGTACAGTAAGACAGCAGCTTTGAATCTTATACAAAATCTTTTAATATAATTTGATAAATGTTTCAGGATAGTAAACTTCTTGTGCAACATTTTAATATTGGATGTCATTAGAAATTTTTCATACTGGTATATATATATTGTTATTAATGAAGACTATTCAGCTATAAATTCAGGGTCAAAATCAGACTACTCAAATACTGGTATGAAGCTTATTTCCAAAATGTAAACTGCCAATGGGTTATACCTATTATTCATGTCACCCGACATGCCATAGCCATCTTAAATTAAATCTAAAAAATAGGTATATGGTAAAAAAATTTGGTACTCCTGTATTTTCCTGTATTTCAAAATGTATTTTTAAGAGGTATCATATCCAATTACTTATTCACATTTTATTTCATACCTATTTTTAACACATGCTCAACACTGTGACTGTTTTTTTTAAATCTAAATTAAGAATTTGTGGTTGTTCTATTTATGTTCATTTATTATGCAAGCAATGGTCACATTAAAGTAAAATACAAACTCTTATCACATAATCTAAAACAACATAAAAGCACAAAAAACACATTTGCTAAAGCTTACATTACCATTTTACAGTTATGTGCCACAAATATAAAAGTAGCTTAATACATAAAATAATAGTCTGTGTTGCTATTTAGTATTTCAGATAAAAAATAAGTTTGGTAACAGTTTTGTCTGCAATATTTATCAAGGTCCCATATATAAACATAGTACATTAAACAAGATGAAGCTAGAAGAGTTCTTAAATTACTCTATACTACTAACTTGAAAATCATAATTTACTATAAAAGTTATTGTGGTTACTTTTTAGACTACTCAAATAATAAGTTTTCATTTCAACAAATATAAAATACAAAATCAAATAAGGTATTAATCTAAAAATGTCAAGTACTCAGAACACTGATGTTCACTTTTCTCATTGAGTGCCAAAACATTGAATGAAGATATACTAGTATATGTAAT
Source organism: Bombina bombina (assembly GCF_027579735.1). Classification (NCBI taxonomy): domain Eukaryota; kingdom Metazoa; phylum Chordata; class Amphibia; order Anura; family Bombinatoridae; genus Bombina; species Bombina bombina. The sequence continues at coordinate 666,591,414 of NC_069502.1, read as the reverse complement.
CTAAAATGTTATCTTTTTACGGCCCCGTTATTCAAAGCATCGACAGACGATATTTTTTTTAAATGGGAGAGGACCCACAAAGTGCCAGCGAGTGGTAATGTGTCACCCATAGGATATAATTGGGAGCGCTACGTCAGCTAAACCTCCCCAACAACACCACTTGTCAGCACTTTTAGTGGGCAGTGGCGTAACTGAAGTGTTCCTACACAGAGTAGACATTGCGTTTACTGAAACCAAACACGGTTTCTGTGTTGGAATACTTTAAATATTGCATGTGTGACCTAACTGTGACTAAATCTACACTAACTGCCTCACACTGTAAAGTCTTGCCACATTTTCAGTGGATGAAACCCTACTTGCAACCTGTACTTGGAATATATTGCACTGCTGGCTATGTATATCAATCAAAGTACAGGTTACTCCCATTGAATGCCTGGCTATCTCATACAGAACGCCTACACCTACGTCATACTCTAACTATACTCTCCCTGGAACTACAAGCTTACTCCCTAATACCCCCTATACATACGTCATGTCTTAACCACACTTTCCTGAAACACCCATCTCCCACACAATGCCTACACCTATGTCATGTCTTCCCTATATTCCCCGACACACCCAGCTAACTCCCACAGAATGCCTACACCTACATAATGTCTGCAATCTAGCGGACTACTAAAATATACAAAAACAAACCCCCATATCATAAACTATAGTAGATATGTTGCTACATTTATATACAATGTTTAAATTATATGCATTGTCATGTATAATGCATATTATTATTATAAGTATTTTATATAATATAATATGTAGTTATTCTGGCTTGTTCATTTTATTATTTTAAACTTAAATATAAAATTTCAAATATGTATTTATGTTTAATATAATAAAACGAACAAGAGAAAATAACTACATATTAAATTATATACAATACTTAAAAATAATATGCATTATACATGACAATGCATATCATTTTAACATAGTATATAAATGCAATTTTATAATAAACTATTAACCCCGTATGCGCCCTCAAACCTAGCACAAACTGCACTATTAACCAATAATCTGATATAACCTAAAGATCCAACCACCTAACCCATTAACCCCTAAACTGTCACAACCCACCAATGCAATAAGCCCCAAATGAAAACTACCCCTACATTACTTAACTACCTAACACTCCTAACCCCCCACGTCAAATCTAAAAAGTCCCTAAGTTACCAAAAATAATAAACACTAACATTACAGAAAATAAAAAATACCAAACCCCTCCCCACAGTTAGGCCTATTCTAAAACTAAAGCCCACCTTAAAAAAACAAAAACAAAAAAACACTGCAAACTAAAGAAACCAAAAGACTAAACTAAACTATAGCCCTTAGAATAGCTTTTTGTAGGTCATTGCCCTAAAGTGTTACAGCTATTTTTCCTTGAGAAAAAAAAACACAAACCAATCTACAATACAAATAACCAAGGCCCCACCCCAAAAAGACTAACAAAACCTTCTCTAAGGATTGCCCTGAAAAGGGCATTTTGTTGGGCATTGCCCTTAGAAGGGCATTTAGCTCTTTTGCTGCCCAAAGGATGTTCCTGAAAAATGGCATTTGGTTGGGCATTGCACTTAGAACTGCATTTAGCTCTTTTGCTGCCTAAGGAAAAAAAAAAATCTTAAAAATAAAAACCCACCCAAAAACTGCTGCACACTGAATTTTGAATGTGATGTACCCCTTATTTAGGGTTACTCTTACATTGCTATTGGCTGATTTTCTGAACCAAATTTAAATCAGATAATAGAAGCAACGCTTTTGCTATTTATAATACTTTACCTTACCTTGTGTCACATTTGAAGTCTGACAACTTATTTTACCTTTGTGATTACCTTTTATCTAAGCCTCTGCAGACTGCCCTTTATTTCAGTTTTTTTGACACACTTACATTTTATCCGTGCTGACTCAAACAACTCCATGGGAGGCAGAACACAATGTTATCTACATTACATACATAAACTAGCATTGTCTAGCTGTAAAAACCTGTCAAAATGAATTTACTAAAGGAGAGGCCTTCAAGGGCTTAGAAATTAGCATATGAACCTACCTAGGTTTAGCTTTCAACAAAGAATACCAAAAGAACAAAGCAAATTTGATAATAAAAGTAAAATAGAAAAGTTGTTTCAAATTACATGCCCTATTTAAATCATGAAAATTTAATTTTGACTAGACTGTCCCTTTAACATATTGATAATGTGCACAAGATCAAATCTAGCTAATCAAAAGATTTTTTTATTATGCTGATACTTTTAACTCAATATACACAATTGACAGGAAGACTAGTAGTTTAGATTTTCAATTTGTAACTTCTCGTCACATTTTAAATTCAACTCTATTGGTACAGTATAAAACTGCTTGTGCATGGATATCATATTCCTCTGCACCTTTGGCCTTGTAGTAGTTTATGCTCTTGAAGTCACTCTCCAAGTCTCATTTTTATTTCCTGACTTTATTGATTTCTTTATTTCAAATGACACTGTACATTTTCTCAATAGCTTTGTATAGAGCTTTTCTGTGGGTGTGCTAATTTACTATTCAAACGTTTTTGCCTTGATTTTAGATTACTCTTTTAGCCTGCTGATTTTTACTCATCCTGTTTTGACCCTGTCTGTCTCTTATTTTCCATTTGATTTTCCCTCCTGTACCTACTGGCATCTGACTCAAATTGTCTGACTTTGCATTATTGCTAATCTGCCAAAACCCAAACTGTTACCGTTACCTAAAACATAGTAACATAGTAGATGAGGTTGAAAAAAGACTGAAGTCCATCGAGTTCAAAGTATACAAATTATACAGTAAAATACTTACAAAAAGCTCCAGTTAAGCTTAAATGATCCCTCTAAAAGGTGACCCATTTAATATAAGCAAACATATCAATGAATTTTGTTTATAGACAGAAATGTATCCAAACGATTTTTAAATGTATCTAAGGTATTAGTATTCACTACCTCATTTGGTAATGAGTTCCACAATTTTATTGCTCTTACAATGAAAAAAATTTTCCGTTGCAGAAGATTAAATCTCCTTTTTCTTCCGACCATAAATTTTGACCTCTAGTAGGAAACGATTTTCTTGGAATAAAGAGAGCTTCTGCCATCTCTGTATATGGGCCTTGAATATATTTATATAAAGTAATCATGTCACCTCTCAAGTGCCTTTTTCTAAAAAAAAAACAGACCCAGTTTGGCTAGCCTCTCCTCATAGCTTAAATTCTCCATTGCCCTTATTAGCTTTCTGGCCCTTCTCGGGACTTTTTCTAGTTCTGCAATATCTTTTTTCTTTTTTTGCGATCGGTCCCCAGAACTGCACTCCATACTCAAGGTGACGTCTTACCAGGGATTTATATAGTGATAGAATTATACTTTCCTCCCTTGAATTAATGCCTCTTTTAATACATGCTAGTATTTTATTAGCCTTTGAAGCCGCTAACCTGCATTGTGCACCCATCTTTAGCTTGTTATCTATTGCTACCACTCCCAAATCTCTTTCCTCCTCTGCTAAGTGTTGTACCATTTAAATAATACATTGTCTGCTTATTTTTACTTCCAAAATGTAGAATCTTGCATTTTCCTGTATTAAATCTCATTTTCCATTTACCTGCCCAAATTTCTAATTTTTGCAGATTCCTTTGTAACGAAAGTTCATCCTGCTCTGACCTAATGACCTTACTTAACTTAGTATCATCTGCAAAAATAGAGATATCACTATTTAATCCTTGCTCCGTCATTTATAAAACTATTAAAAAAGAACAGGACTCAGTACTGATCCCTGGGTGACTCTACTGATTACCTTTGTCCAATCTGACTATGATCCATTCACTACTACTTGTTGCTCCCTATCTTTTATCCAGTTAGTTATCCATTAACCATTTTCAGCTATTACCAGTACCTTAATTTTGCGCATTAATCTCTCATGTGGCACTGTATCACATCAACTGATTCCCCTTTATCTATATTTTTACTTACTTCCTCATATAATCTAACAAGATTAGTTTGACATGATCTATTTCTCATAAAACTGTGCTGATTTGAACTCATAAACTTGTTTAAACAAATACGCTCATCAATATAATCATTTATAATCCATTCAAATATCTTCCCCACTATTGATGTCAGACTAACTGGTCTATAGCTTCCTGGATCATCCCTGCTTCCCTTTTTGAAGAGTGGCACCACATCAGCTTTATGACAATCCTGGGGGACCATGCCTGAGGATAATACATCTTGAAAAATTAAGAGTAGAGGTTTGTCTATAACAGTGCTAAGTTCCCTTAACTTGGGTGAATTCCATAAGGGCCTGGAGTTTTATTTACTTTAATATTATCCATTTTTTTCCTGATATCCTCTATACATAACCTAGTTAATGGTATGTGCTGGAATCTTCTAGCTTGTTCCAACGTATCCTCCATTGGTTCCTCACTTGTGTATACTGAAGAAAAGAATTGGTTTAGTACCTCAGCCTTCTCCCTGTCACTATTAATCATGCTACCCTCCAAGTCTAATTTACCTATATTGTCCTTCTAAGATTTTTTGCTATTTATGTACTTAAAAAACCTTTTAGGGTTAGACTTAGAATCCTTTGCAATTAATTTTTCATTTTCAATTTTGGCTAATTTGATAGCTTTTTTGCATGCCTTGTTACATTCCTTATAAATATTGTATGTTGAGTCATTACTATTTTCTTTGAATAATTTAAATGCCCTACGTTTTTTTTATAATTTCTCTTAACACATTTTTATTTAGCCAAATTGGCTTGGATTTTTATTTTTATAACCATATGGTATTTGTTGATATTTATATTTATTTAACAAAGTTTTAAATGTTATCCATGTATTCTCTGTATTTTTATAAAAGAATACTTTGTCCCAATTTATGTTATTTAATGATTTCCTTAAATCGTTGAATTTTGCTTTCTTAAAATTAAAAGCCTTAGTTAAACCTTTAAGACACTGCTTATGAAAAGAGATTTTAAATGTGACCATGTTATGACCACTGTTAACCAAATGTTATGTTTAATATTATATCTGTATTGTTTGATAGCACTAAATCCAATATACCTTTACTCCTGGGTGGTTCCTCTATTAATTGCAACAAGAAGTTATCCCTGAGAACATTTAAAAATCTATCCCCCTTAGCTGAATTACTAGTTTTGTTGGCCCAGTTTATATCAGGGTAGTTAAAATCTCCCATAATTACAGCACTGTTACTAGCAGCCTTACCTATTTGCATAAGTAGTTGAGTTTCCTCTAGGTCACTAATGTTGGGGGGCTTGTAGCATGTTCCAAGTAATATTTTTTTTAGGATGTTTCCCATCCACTCTTTATTTCAACCCACAGGGTCACCTGTAGAATAAATATCTTCCCTTATTGTAGGTTTAGGGTTAGGTTTAATATAGATGCAGATTCCTCCACCCCTTTTATTATTCCTGTCCCTCCTAAATAAAGTATACGCCTCTAAGTTAACTGTCCAGTCATGTGAATCATCCCACCAAGTTTCAGTTATACTGATAATGCCATAGTCCCCTTCTGCAACTAAGAGCTCCAGCTCCCCCAGTTTACTCATCATGCTTCTTGCATTTGTTGTCATACATTTAATTTTCATGTGTTTTTTGCTGCTACTTGGTGTGCTTTACTCCATACTTTCTAATATAACATTTCTTAAGTCATCCCTTCCTTGAGATACTATAGAAGTGACATATTCTCAGACTGATCTCTCTGTTCTATTGTGTTCTAACTGACCCTCCCCCCTTTGCCTAGTTTAAAAGATTCTCTAAATGTGCTACCATCCTTTCCCCCAATACACCTGCACCTGTGTCATTCAGGTGCAATCCATCCTTATTGTACCCAAGTGAAAAGTCAGCCCAGTGCTCTAAAAAGTCAAACCCCTCATTTTTACACCATGTTTTAACCATGAATTAACGGGACAGTCTAGGCCAAAATAAACTTTCATGATTCAGATAGAGCATGTAATTTTAAACAATTTTCCAATTTACTTTTATCACCAAATTTGGTTTGTTCTCTTGGTATTCTTAGATGAAAGCTTAACCTAGGAGGTTCATATGCTAATTTCTTAGACCTTGAAGGCCACCTCTTTTCAGAATGCATTTTAACAGTTTTTCACCACTAGAGGGTGTTAGTTCACATGTTTCATATAGATAACACTGTGCTCGTGCAGTTATCTGGGAGCAGGCACTGATTAGCTAAACTTCAAGTCTGTCAAAAGAATTGAAATAAAGGGACAGTTTGCAGAGGCTTCGATACAAGATAATCACAGAGGTTAAAAGTATATTAATATAAACTGTGTTGGTTATGCAAAACTGGGGAATGGGTAATAAAGGGATTATCTATCTTTAAAAACAAAAATTCTGGTGTAGACTGTCCCTTTAACAGACCTTAGCTCCTTCTGCCTTACTGAGTTATCACACATCAGTGGTAATAGCTCTGAAAATATTACTTTAGAGGTCCTTGCTTTAAGCTTGCTACCTAACTCCCTGAAGTAATTTTTTAGGACTCTCCATCTCCCGCTGATTTCTTCATTAGTGCCAATATGTACCATGACTGCAGGATTAGACCCATATCCCTCTAACAATTTATCAATATGCTCCACAATATGCCTAACATAAGCCCCTGGAAGACAGCAAACTGACGCTGAATGGTGGCCAGGAATTAGAAATGTTCCTGGTAATTGGTATCCCAGCAAATTCATTGCACTTTTGATTTTTGGTTTATTTATATTGGTATTTTTTTAGGTTTAATTATATTGGCAATCACTAAAAATACTAACATTTATACTGAAATTGATTAAATAGATTAGATATTTTGAGATATTTATTTTGAGATATTTAAGTCTAAAAAATAAAACATGTGACATTTTAAATATTTTTTTCACTTGCGTGCAGCCACAGCTAAAAGTAAGCTTTTAGCTCTGGGCAGGTTAGCACATGTATTACAAGTTGAAAGCAAATTGCGAGTGAGCGAAACCCAATGCATGCTAACAGGTGGAATTGATTGATATTCTGACCACAATAACTTCTTCTGATATAGCATTAATTGGAGCATGCTTTAAAAAAACAACACTTATTGGTCTTGCTCTAACTTGACACCGAGTTATGTCTACAGTGCTAAACCCGAAGGAAGTTAAAGAAATTTCACATTCCAATGTTTTTCACATAGAAGAAAATGTTTGAGTGTAAAGGGCTATAAATTGTATATATACACATATTTAGACACACAAACACAATATAGCCCTTGTCATATATACCGTATACCTTTTAATCCTTATACTTTTTTAACTAATATTTATTTATAATGAATACATGAGTGCATTACTTTATTTTAATGTATTTGTGTTATGTTTTGTATACATTTTTTTTTTACCCTTATATGTTACGTTAGGTCTTCAGTCACGCAAACATGAATCGGCTAATTTAGTTTGCAGTCGAGCGAATGCGTTTCATTTCAACTTGTAATACAAGCACAAGTTAGCATGGTTGCAATATTGCTTAAAGGGACAGTCTTTATCAGAATTGTTATCGTTTTTAAAGATAGATAAAATCACTTTATTACCCATTCCCTAGTTTTTGATAAACAACACTGTTATATAAATACACTTTTTATCCTCTGTGATTATCTTGTATCTAAGCCTCTGCAAACTGCCCCCTTATTTCAGTTCTTTTGACAGACATGCATTTTAGCCAATCAGTGCTGGCTCCTAGTGGTGAAAAACTGTCAAAATGCCCTGACAGAAGAGGCGACCCTCAAGGGCTTAGAAATTAGCATATGAATTTCCTAGGTTTAGCTTTCATTTATGAATACTAACGGCCAGATTAGGAGTTTTGCATTAGAGGCTATGTGGTGCTAACGAGCAGTTTTCTCTCACCGCTCACTTACCTGCAGCGCTGGTATTATAGGTTTTTACAAACCCGGCTTTAAAAGGTAAGAAGTGAGCGTAGAGCAAAATTGTGCTTGTGCTGGTCATACGGGCTTGTGCATGATTTCCCCATAGGAATCAACGGGGAGAGCCGGCTGAGAAAAAGTCTAACACCTGCAAAAAAGCAGCGTAAAACTCAGTAACGCAGCCCCATTGATTCCTATGGGAAAACACATTTTATGTTTACACCTAACACCCTAACATGAACCCCGAGTCTAAACACCCCTAATCTTACACTTATTAACCCCTAATCTGCCGTCCCCGACATCGCCGCCACCTACATTATACTTATTAACCCCTAATCTGCTGCCCCCAACATCGCAGACACCTACATTATTTTTATTAACCCCTAATCTGCCACCCCGACATCATCGCCACCTACATTATACTTATTAACCCCTAATCTACCGCTCAGGACATCGCAGCCACTATAATAAACATATTAACCCCTAAACCACCACACTCCCGCCTCACAAACATTAGTTAAATATTATTAACCCCTAATCTGCCGTCCCTAACATCGCTGCCACCTACCTACATTTATTAACCCCTAATCTGCCGCCCCCAACGTCGCCGCCACTATACTAAATGTGATAACCCCTAGACCTAAGTCTAACCCTAACACCCCCTAATTTAAATATAATTACAATAAATCAAAATAAAAAATTAATATTATTACCTAAATAATTCCTATTTAAAACTAAATATTTACCTATAAAATAAACCCTAAAATAGCTACAATATAACTAATAATTACATTGTAGCTAGCTTAGGGTTTATTTTTATTTTACAGGCAAGTTTGTATTTATTTTAACTAGGTAGAATAGTTATTAAATAGTTATTAACTATTTAATAACTACCTAGCTAAAATAAATACAAATTGACCTGTAAAATAAAACCTAACCTAAGTTAGAATAACACCTAACACTACACTACAATTAAATAAATTAACTAAATTAAAACAATTAAATAAATTACATTAAATTAGCTAAATCACAAAAAACACTAAATTACAGAAAATAATAAACAAATTACAAGATATTTAAACTAATTACACCTAATTTAATAGCCCTATCAAAATAAAAAGCCCCCCCCCAAAATAAAAAAAACCCCTAGCCTAAACTAAACTTCCAATAGCCCTTAAAAGGACCTTTTGCGGGGCATTGCCCCAAAGAAATCAGCTTTTTTACCTGTAAAAAAAAAATACAAACAACCCCCCCAACAGTAAAACCTACCACCCACACAACCAACCCCACAAATTAAATACTAACTAAAAAAACCTAAGCTCTGAAAAGGTCATTTGGATGGGCATTGCCCTTAAAAGGGCAGTTAGCTCTTTTGCGGCCCAAAGCCCTAACCTAAAAATAAAACCCACCCAATACACCCTTAAAGAAACCTAACACTAACCGCCTGAAGATCGACTTACTTTTCTGAAGACCGGACATCCGTCCTCAAGGAAGCGGCAGAAGTCTTCATCCAACCGGGCCGAAGTTTAGAATTCTAAATCCAAGCTGGTGGTCCTCCAGATTGGCAGAAGTCTTCATCCAGAGGGCATCTTCTATCTTCATCCATCCGACACGGAGCGGCTCCATCTTCAAGACATTCGATGCAGAGCATCCTCTTCATCCAGAGTCTCCTTACTGAATGACGGTTTCTTTAAGTGACGTTATCAAAGATGGTGTCCCTTAGATTCCGATTGGCTGATAGAATTCTATCAGTCAATCGGAATTAAGGTAGGAAAAATCCTATTGGCTGATGCAATCAGCCAATTGGATTTAAGTTCAATCCTATTGGCTGATCCAATCAGCCAATAGGATTGAGCTCACATTCTATTGGCGGATTGGAACAGCCAATAGAATGCAAGCTCAATCCTATTGGCTAATTGGATTAGCCAATAGGATTGAACTTCAATCGTATTGGCTGATTGCATCAGCCAATAGGATTTTTTCTACCTTAATTCCGATTGGCTGTTAAAATTCTATCAGCCAATCGGAATTAAGGTAGGAAAAATCCTATTGGCTGATGCATTTTCACTTACATTTTCATTATGTTTTTTTATGCAATATGTATGTTTAAGAGTTGACAATATTTATGATGTGTACATGATAAAGAGTTGTTAATTTGAAGGAATCCTTTTGTCACTCAATGAATTTTTAATCTTGCAAAATACAAAATATTAGTTTATAAACACCCATGATATGTAAGCATTGATACATTGTTTCTCATAACAGCGTCACATATATCTACACAGAACTTGGCGCTCTGATGTGTTAAGGTTTGAGTATAGAAGTGTTCTAGTTGGGTGTTTTTTTAGATACAGCAACCTTGTACATAGGAATATATCTGCATATGAACTGGATATATTTTGTATGTATCAGCTTAAATTTGAGTATTTCTAATGAATACTCATATTCTATAAGGGGGTAAAGAACACTATTTTCCACATTCACGAATGAAGGGATAAGATCTACTAGATCTATTGTATATTGTTGTCCTTCACGTTCCATTACTGCGATTATTTTTATCTAGTTTAATTTGGTCTGTGTTTATGGCTACAGTAAAGCCATGTGGGATGTACTTTGATCCAAGTACTAGAAGTAGACTTTTGTCTACTACCGGGGATATTGAAAATGAGAATACAGATCCCAAACTACTGTTTTGGAGACTCAAGAAATTGAGTAAGTTGCAAATGAATAGCTGGTATAATTTAATAACTCTGGAAAATTTTGAAAAATATGGCATCATACCTAAAGGGTTAAGATTATATAAGAAGTGTATCTTTGAATTGGATGAGGTAGAACTTCACACAAAATAGGACAAGGCAATGAAGGAGTGCTATAGGAAGTTTCTATCTATCTTGAAAAGATATAGAGATAAGAAAGTTGTTAAGTTGACAAATGAGATAACTCAAATTGAAACAATATTGAATGAACATAGGGAGGATGTAATTTATAAAGAATTGGACAAGAAGAATTGAACATCCATTAAATAGTTTGAATTGAAGAAAAAATAACCAAGCTATTATACAGTAGTGGGATAAATACAGCCCAATGAATAGAAAGTACAGACACAGAACTCTGAAAATGAAATATGGGAATTTGACAACAGAAGGTATCACATTAATGGTCAACCTTAACAGAAAGCATCAAATAACCATCAGAGTAACAATAATAAAAACAAAAAGAAAAATGGAAAAAAGCAATACCAATAATAATAATAAGAGGAAAGTGCCAGTTGATCCTAAAGGGAGGCGCAGTAGGGTGATCTGTGCCCCAGCTTTGTGACTTAGAGGCAGGAGGACTTTCAATACCCACACGCTCCATCAGGTCAGTTAATCCAGCTTCCAATAGAAGAGACCTAGCCGGTTGAACTCACACACACAAGTGCAGCACCATCTGTTCCGGAGGGTCGGGGCTCCGCTCTGGAACGACACTCTGAGCTGCAGCTGATCCTGAGACTGGCTGACAGCCAGAAAGTTGAATAGCTCACCACATATAAATAAAGGGGTAATGTTTCATATTCTACCTACTGAGACAGAAAGTAGCACCAAGCAGACAGATCTGTAAATCGAATGAGACGTTTTGCCACCTAGCTTCACATATAAAGTATTAATTGTGATAAGCTATTAACTTTTCAAGGGCTCTCCTGCACATCTAAGCTCACATTTTTGGCCCCTACATCTCTATGAACTGTCTTATTAGGGAAGCCTTGCTGATATAACAGGGCATAGCTTTACCCAACCCCACACGTGAGAGTCTTCAGCCCCTCAAAGGTTTTGCATACCCTCTGGCCATCTACTACCCCCAGAGGGCCCAAGTGCCCCTTTATCTACATTCTGCCTAGACATTTTTCCATCAGCAAAAAGACTGTCTTCACTGTAATCCAAAGCACGAAGGAGCCTCTCACAGAGTTTTATTACACAGCCTAGCCCCGGCAAACCGCTTGCAGCAACAATTGAGGAGATACACATTTAGACACTTTCAGTGTATTACGGCAGCACATCTGCCTAACCCTGACTCCCCTTCCCACCTGCCACTATGGGTGGGTCATATCCCCATCCCCTTTCCTGGCTTCGTCAAAAGGAGACACACCCCTTGGGGAGTGGGGCTTGAGTCCTGGGCCTCTGTTTCTACACACGACACCTAACCAAAGGGCCCGAACAATATGCTGGGATAGTGCATTTCCAGCTAAGCAACAATTTTCTTTTAACCATCCTCACAGACAACTGGCCCCAATATCGGATATTCTGGCTTGAGAAATTAAGGTCAAACAATACTCAATACAATTTTTCTTCCTGAGGTAGCCAGGCTCCAGTGGCATGTAAACAACCTTTGAGAGTCTGTGCCCCCGCCGGCCTATGTCATGCCACTAGCATACTTGAAATAAGCAAGTTCTCTCCGGTAGCGAGCAATCATCTAATAAGACATCTCACCTACTACTACAGTAAAATGTCACAGGCCCATAAACGCAAACAGAAGCCCCATATCACACCTAAAAGAACTGTTGCAGACCACTTTCAACGTCACTCTGGAACAGCCCAGACAAGGTCAGAAGATGAGTGTTCTAATGCAGGAAGCCTCTCAGATAATCAGGCAGGTTCAGTACTAGTACAACAAGTCTCTCAACTGCCAACTGCAGACAATTGCTCTAACAACTTGATGGACTCTATTAAGTCAATATTAGCCTCTCATCATGATTCTTTATCAAAAAGATTTGATAGGTCCCATGCTGATTTAAAGAGAGACATTGGTATCATAGGAGAATGGACCGACACATTAGAGTGTGAGCAAAAGGATCTTACAATAGACCATTTTAATCTCCTCAGCTACTCCCAGAGCCTAGCCTGCCAAATCTCAGACCTGGAACTGAAATTAGCGGATTTAGAAGATCGATCACGCCGCAACAATATTCATATCAAGGGCATTCCAGAGTCAGTTTTACCACAAGACCTAGAAAAATACCTACAGGGTCTATTTGAAGCTATATTGGGGCAGACAACAAGCAATGAAACCCTAATAGACAGAGTCCATAGGGCCCTCCGGAAAAGACCAATAGACGGCAGCCAACCAAGAGATGTAATAGCGAGACTCCATTACTACACATTTAGAGAAAAGATCCTTAGAGTGCTGGCTAGGGATAAACCCTCCCAGAGGACACTGGCCTACAAATTTACCCACACACTTCAGCTCCGCAGGCACTTTCAGCCATTTACCAGAATACTGAGGGAAAAGGGCCTTAAATACAGATGGGGCTTCCCAGTGAGACTCTTTATTACTAGAGACAGTCACCAGTTCATAGCTTCGACCCCACAACAGGCACGCAAACTACTTCAAAAATGGGAAAAATGGGAATTACTCCCCTCAGATAGAGAAGATCGTCCTGCTAGCCCAGCCATGGACACCAACCTAAGAGCTTCAGCATCATCATGGAGACCGTTTCCACAAAGATCTGCCTTGACCATGAGGAAGCCTGCCGAGGCTCCAAGGAAACATCAGGAGTCTATAGACCCACACCAGGCTGAGAACACATAGAGAACCTGCTCACGACTTAGCTGTATCTTGTAGCAAGAGACTTGAGACTTTCAAAGTGGGAGAATCCCACATTGCTCCAGGATGAATAACCAGGATGAGGGAGAGAAGATGGGTGAGATCAGTATAGTTTATATAGTATAACCTGTTTATTTACCCTCACTGAGGATACCAGTTATGGACTATAGTTATGTCTATTTGATTCTGTTAATAGTGTTTGTTACTGGTCAACCAGATGATGCCATGTTTACAGTTATTTTCCATTGCAAACATTACACCTTGCTATTACTAGCCACACCACAGACTAAGTAGATTTATACTGAGGATCTGCTCTTGCTAACAGTGGACCAAGCATTTATCAGCCCACCCTTACTTTGACCTAGCGAGCTACAGTCGAACCCCCATAGGTATCTTAGATACATGAAACATAGTAAAGTAAAGCTCACATCTCCTTAAAGTCTAAACTCTTTCAGCCACATTAAACAATAGTGACATACCTCTGACTAGCACTGGACTAGATGACTGTAATATCACACTGAAACACGTAGCCTAACATTAGGGATAATAGGTTTACCTCTGACTGCAATAGGTTAGCCATACCCAAAAACAACAGTCCACCAAAGTACCAAGAACAGGGCTCAGATCTCTTAGTAGCCTTCAGACAGACGGGAACGCTGAGAAAACTATCATTTATCCTAGACCCTCTCCACGTGGCATCACGGCCCTAGCAGACCGAACATAACAACCCCAGTCTACAGATCAAAGTAAAATAAGTAGAACTAAACTTTAAGACCCATAGACCATCAGCACCTAGTGAGGTATTAACAGATTTCTCTCCCCCACTCATTCTCTTCCACAATGTTACACAATGTTTGTTCGTTTCTCCTGTGGAGACTACTGAATCTTGCTTACTGTTTACAGCATTAGTAATTCTATCAAGTATGCAATACATATACTTTTACTTCCAGGTTTTTGGCTGACACCCTGGGCCGATGGGGACCTTGACCCCTCTCCGCTCCTCTCCGCCCCCAACAATTTAGTTGTGCCCCTCTGGCTATAGTCCAGAAGGAACACCCATTGCGAAAGTGTATATCTATCACTTTTACCTAGTCTTCGAGGCCTTTGAGATATCTCCTACACGAGGAGACATTTAATCTGCTTAACCCCCACACCTGGCGACCAGTACTTTGCTATCTACCCTTTAAATCCCCTCCCCTAATCCTTAGTACCTTGAGCGATACCACCCCCGCCAGAATAATGGCTCCCATACGGATGGCCACGCTAAATGCACAGGGCCTAAATTCCCCCACTAAAAGGAAACTCTTACAGCGCTATCTGCTGACACATAAGATACATATCCTGTTTCTGCAGGAAACTCATTGGATGGGGGAGCCCCAAACTTCCGGGATATCCCAACATTACACGATATTCGAAGTTGCCTCTAACACAGAAGGGAAGACTATCTTAATTAGTAAAGATCTATCTTTTAAACTGGAATATGTAGAAAGAGATAGTGAGGGCAGGTCCCTAATACCAATTTGCTCACTGAATGAGACTCTATTCACTTTAGTGTCGGTTTATTCGCCGAACACCAAGCAAATACCCTTCCTACGCAAACTCTTATCTCGTATTGATCAGGTTAAGAGAGGATGACTAATAATCGGGGGAGATTTCAATACAGTTTGGGACCCCTCCAAAGATAAACAATCCACTCTCACAACACATTCAGATAGAAATGTCTCTTCCACTTCCAATGCCTTTCGCAAGCTCATATTCCAACATAACTTGTATGATGCATGGAGATGCCTGGCACCCCTAGAAAGAGACTTCACACATTATTCCAAGGCACACAACTCATATTCTTGAATTGATTATCTATTTTGCGACTCCTGGTCCCTAGACCAGTTCGTTAACCCAAGTATCAGACCATATATGTGGTCTGATCATTATATGGTCTATCTAGACTTCACCATATTACAATCCCTGACTGGTAAACCACCATGGAGACTCCCGGAACAACGGCTTTCAGACATTGAACTCCCTGAATTATCTGAGACTGTGAGAGAATTCTTGACACATAATGACACAGGTAACACCAGTATAGATATGGTATGGGCGGCTCTTAAAGCATACCTGCGTGGGCATTTTATTAAGAAAACAGCACAACTTTGCGGGAAGGGTCGTCAATCTCTAGCAAAACTATACAGAGATCTTCGCACTCTCGAGCAATCTAAAAAAACAGATCCCAGCCCCCAGCTAGCTCACCAGATAGGACTCATTAGGGAGGAAATCTCCAAAAGAGATTTGCAGATTGTCCGAGAAAACTTACACAAACTCAAGCACATATATTACTACAAAGGAAACAGGGCAGACAAACTCTTAGCTAGCAAACTCCACAAACACACACAACAGAAAAGAATACCCCAAATTACAACACATAACGGGGTAGTGTATTCACCCAAGGAAATCGGTGTAGCTTTTGCAACCTATTACTCCTCTTTATACAATATTGAGGCCACAGAAGCGACTGACAAAGCTAGTCATAGTGACATCAATAGATTTCTAGAGGGACTCACTATACCCACCCTACCGGAGGAGTCTAGGAAAGAACTAGAGCAGCAACTTATGTTGGCAGAGGTTACAGTAGCTATAGAAGACCTTACACCCCACAGAGCCCCAGGACCAGACGGGTTTACAGTGACATTCTATTGGGCTCTTAGCTCGATTATAGCTCCGATCCTACGCCAGATGTTCAGAGACGCAGCAGACAAAGGTAGTTTCCTGACAGAGTTTCTTGAGGCGAACATCACCACAATACACAAAGATGGCAAAGATCCATCACTCTGTTCCAGCTACAGACCCATCTCGCTCATTAATGTAGATGCCAATATATATGCCAAAGTGTTGGCGAATAGGTTGGGAAAACATTTACAGACACTCATACATTTAGATCAGGTGGGGTTTGTTCTGGACAGACAGGGATCTGATAACACCCGACGTCTTCTAAACATATTCACTGAGGCTGCGGATATGGGACTCCCGGTGCTCACCCTGTAACTTGATGCCGAAAAGGCATTCGACAGGGTGAGATGGGACTATCTGTTCCGGACTCTTTCAGCATTCGGTATACCAGATTCCTTTACCACAGCTGTTAAAGCGTTATACTCAGCCCCTACGTCGGTAGTGAGGGGATTGGGGTTCTGTTCGCCCAAAATAGTAATCAGAAATGGAACTAGACAGGGCTGCCCCCTTTCCCCACTTTTATTTGTCCTAGCAATCGAGCCCTTAGCGATAGCTATAAGGGAATTGACAGAGGTTCAAGGTTTACAGATACATAATACTCTCCAGAAACTACATTATAGGGGAAAAGGGAGAGAAAGGACAAAAAGTGGGAATTTATAGCACTCACGACTACTAAATATGTGTCTTACTGTTTATAAACAGTTAATAGGTTGTGTTACTTTAGGCATAAAATTCTTAAACTTTAATATATATACATTAAAAGTGATCAACATCACTTATCTCCTGTTAGAGGAGATATCACTAAAGATAGATTCAAGATAAAATCATAATTCTCAAACGCTCATATGGGTGTACAGAAGCTCTGGGGTAAAAGCCTCCCTGTATTCCTGACCGTAACTGGATACACGGCTTCAGGTGACAGAGGCGCACCCCCCAGTGCTTCTAATGTACACTAACCGATGTGAGCAAAGTTAAAGTTAAAAACAAAGTAAATAACTGCACAAATGCATTTCGGCCTCAGGACCGGCCTTTGTCAATGTGTCTCAGTTAGTAAGGCTATCAAGATTTTATACCTAAAGTAACACAACCTATTAACTGTTTATAAACAGTAAGACAGATATTTAATAGTCGTGAGTGCTATAAATTCCCACTTTTTGTACTTTCTCTCCCTTTTCCCCTATAATGTAACTTATTAACTGGGAATAGCACCGAGGTTACCACCTCTTATACTCCTAACTTTACATGACACTGTGCCAATATTAATTTCTTTTGCATCACTCTCCAGAAACTGGCATTATTTGCAGACGACCATTCGATTTTCCTTACTGACCCTATAGATTCTCCCCCCCCTAATGAACCTACTTAAGCAATTTGGTAAAATCTCTTATTATAAGCTCAACATGACCAAAACAGAGGCGTACTCCATTAATATTTCACAGAATGAAAAGGAAGCGATTCAGCTTTTCTATTCCTTTAAGTGGTCCTCTAAGGGGATCCGCCACCAGGGAGTCTTTCTTACTCACATAAAATCCATAACCATCAAAGAGAATTATGAAATCCTACTTACAGCAATTACTTCTGAGCTTAACTCTAAGAGATATAGCGAGATATCATGTATGGGCAAGATAGCGGTTCTCAAAATGATGATCCTCCCCAAGCTCACCTACCTATTTCGATGTATCCCGATTCCAATCCCAATGTCACTGACTAGGAAATTCCAGGCCCTATTGAATTCATATACCTGGCATGACAAAAGACCTTGGGTAGCAGCGTATATCCTCCAAACTCCAGTGGAAAAAGGAGGCCTAGGTCTCCCTAATATAAGAAAATATCATGAAGCAGCAATGATAACTCATGCTACTGCTTGGGGAAAGGACCTCCCTCCAACAAGATGGAGAGACTAAGAGCAGGCTTTGTTACCGGCACATACCTTCTTAGAAGACTTGCTCTGGCTGCCCCCACATTGGCAGGCTAAAGTCCACGTTGGTAATAGCATAGTAAAGGGATGCCAAGAGGCCTGGCTTAAGCTGCGACATAATAAACTTGTTGCTCCACATCCCTCACCCATACACTCTGTGCAGGGACTCCTGTTAGGCCTGCCCAACATACACCTTAGTGCATGGTCTAGTACAGACATAAATACACTACAAGACATTTATTGTAATGAGCAACTGCGACCACACACAGACATGTTGAAACTCCCCGCTCTGACCCCTAGACTTCGGTTTAATTTAATGAGACTGCGAACCTTGATTAAATCCTGGGGTTTTCTGGAGGACTCATTGCGAGACCTTACTCCTTGGGAAACACGGTGGGTTACTAATATCCAACAGACTAAGCCCCTCTTAGCACATTACAAATGGCTCATTGGGGAAGTGTCCTTCCCAAAAACAACACACATGGACGCCTGGGAGAGGGACCTACAACTAACATTCACACCAGATACATGGGACAAAGCAATTAACCTAATGAAAAAGGCAACCCATTGCGTCACCCTCTATGAGCTATACTTCAAAATAATCACCAGGTGGCACTTAGTTCCCACAAAGCTACAGAAGCTCTTCTCTAACCATTCACTGATGTGTTGGAGAGAGAGTGCGGGGAGCCGGGATCCCCCATCCATGTCTGGTGGACTTGTCCAAAACTGACAGATTACTGGCACAAAATAGAAAAGATCTGCAATGATCTAGGTTTATTGAAAGTCCTAACTCCGGCCCTTACAATTCTGCACCTAGAGATAGACAAACTTCCCAGTAATAAACAAAACCTGCTATATATCCTTATCTCCGCTAAGCTGCTTATTGCTACGAATTGGAAAATGAGTCAACCCCCTAGATTGCAGGGTGTGGTAGATTGGGCGAATTACATAAAAAATATGGAAAACTATGTCGCTAGAGAGCGTAGGCAATTGAATGATTACTGTCTCATATGGGAACCCTGGGAATCAATGTGGACCTGCAAAACTCCCTAGCCTGATTAGCTGACAGGTGCTGAGAGGTGACTGATACCTGGTACCCTCCTATTCCTTTAATCCCTATATTTCCCTAGATTCTAAGATGTTCGCTATATACACCTTGTAAACCCCACCTATGAGATGAGCCAGGTGTGGGGGGAAATCGGACTGACCCATGAGGTAACAAATTATCAGCAGAGAGGGGTCTTGGAACCCCCTCGCCTACGGGAGTCTGTAACGCATTTTACCATACTAATGTAATGCCTCTAAAGACTGGACCACTGCATTAAAGGTCACACCTTTGTAGATTATTGTTAGATGACTTGTACGACTATGTAAAGATGCTGTGTAGGCAAAGGGTGTCCTCTGTAAAAACGAGGATTTCAGTATAGAGAGAGTTTCCATCCCTTTTCACAAAGGTCTTTATTTCTCTCTGTATTTCATATGCAACTTTAAGTATTGATATTTTACATTTGCCTTTTACTGATAAAATTGTATGTTAAGTTTATAACCTCAATAAAAATTACTTAAAAAAAAAAGAAGAAGAAGAAGGAGGAGCAGGGAAATAATAAAATGTATGAACACAGGGATGTGAGATATGCGGAAAGAATTAATAGCCCCCGGAGAAAGAAATGCATATACATATGAGAAGAATAGAAGTTATGATCATAGGGGGTTATATGCCGCGGTATGATGATACATGTGGTGATATATTCCACTTAGGGGCTAGACTCAAAGAAAAGAATGGAAGTGGGAATTGGAGAGCAAATAGAGCTGGTGATAATAGAATAGTATCTAGAGTATCTAGCCAGAATATAGGAGGGTTCTTTTCCCATAAGAAAGAGCAAGTACGGGACCGTTTTGTAGGGTATCGCCTGGGGGGACCCTATAGGGGGAAACAAAGCCAAAGAGAGGATTGTCAAATGTAGACGAGGATGTAGAGGAGGGGTGGAATGCCAAGTCAAAAAAGAAAAAATGCAGAGAAAGACACTCCTGAGAGAGTATGGACATGAAAGTATATATCTCTTCTAGGGTATTAACAAAAGATGAGAATTCTCTGCTTAAAAAAGGCCTCTCTTTTGCCCCAGAAAGCACTCCGAATGAATTTGAACTATATATAAATATGAAAAAAACTTGTTAGGAAATAAACCTTGGCGAGGCATTTTAACATAAATAGAGATGGAGCACAGTATAATATAAAATAAGGAGCCTTCAGTTTTCTAGATAAGTCCCTTAAGGTCTTGGAAGATTTAGCAGTTGAAAGTGGGGTTCAGGGGACAATAGATGAAGATACTCTAAACAGGATTTAGAGGAGGAAGCAATGACTATCCCCATTAGTCATACTTCTCTTAAAAATAAGTCCACTTTCTACCCGACCCAGTCCAAAGGAAATTTTATTCCAGTATTTGAAGCACTTTTGGAACGGATTAGACAGATCTGCAAAAACGATAGGAAATTAAAAACCACATCCAGGAACCTGCATAGGGAAGAACATTGAGCTCTTAAAACGCTGGCGGATGACAAATCTATAGTCATTTGTAGTGCCAATAAAGGAGGTGGTATTGTGGTGCAGGATAGGCATAAATATAGAGCCGAAGCATTAAGGCTATTGAATGACAAAAGTACATATAATGTTTTAGATAGAAACCCTGTATATATTTTCTTAGAGGAATATAAAAGCCTGATTTTGATGGGAAAAGAGAGAGGAGTTCCAATTAACATTGAATATAAGTATATAGAAGTGGTCGGCCCAATACTGCCGATATTCTATCATGCCCCCAAAATACATAAAAGAGTTGGATAACCCCACCGGGGAAGCCGATAGTTTCGGGAATAGGGGGACTGACCACAAAATTGTCAGAATAATTGGACCATATATTGAAACCTCTAGTTCCAGTTCTGAAATTGTTTGTTAGGGATATTCCACACATTCTGACATTACTAGAAGGCATAACGTGGCAAGATGACTACGTGTGGGTCACAATGGATGTTAGATAATTGTATACATCCATACCCTGGAGGACAAACTCACTTTTAAGGGAAATGGTTACTCCAGTAATCCCCTCAGTTTGGCTAAGAGTAAGGTGAGCGAAGCATACGGACTATAGAGATCGGGGAACGAGGAGATATCAAGGACCCAGTGAGTGGTTAACTGTACAAAACGCCTGCTACATACCTCACTTTCTTTGAGGTCTCGTTTGTGAGTGTTACTATTTTACTTGTAATAAATAAGTGTTTTACATACACTCTGCACTTCTCTTGTTTGCGCTCCATGTCCTGTTTGCCTTAGATCTTCTACCTGATTCACGGATTTCGCACCCTTGAATGAAAAAGGGAGCTGCATTTGAAGGAGAAAAACAGTCGTTTTAATAGAAGCTGGGAACTGCCACTCCACTTACACAATAAGAACTGTGTGTGTAGGGTAATTACGGAGTAGCTCAGTGCTTTTTATATTTTTCTATATTTTTTTTTATATGTTTTCATTTTTGTGCAATTTTTATATTTAAATTTGCAGGTTTATAAATATTACACTTGTTTTACAATATATGAGATTCTATATACAGATGTGTTTTGCTCTTGTGTAAACATTGATACATTGTTTCTCATATTAGCGGCACATACTGTATATCTGCACAGTACTTGGCACTCGGTTTGATTATAAACACCCATGTTCACATTTTCTTAGAACAGATTATAGAACAGATTATATTTTGCTACTACATGAAAGTTATAAAACAGAGCAGAGCAATTAAAGCACATTCTGACTGGAAATTTCACCTAATACATACCTGTCAAGTTTTGTTCTTGCTTTGAAATGACAGGCAGATAAAAAGAAAGTGAGAATCTGACAAAACGTTAAGTGCAATTAAAATAAAAAAATCTGGTAGCCTTAGTTTTAAAATATTCCAATAAAGACAGTACAAGAGCATACACGTTGAATTAACAATTTTTGTATTTAGATTTTTTTTTAAGTCTACCATTATATATTATTTCCCTTGCTGCAACATAGAAATACTGAACATGGTCTATATAAATCATAATAAAACATTGCATTTCAATTGATAGGTTGTCACCCTTTGTACTGTTTCTAAAGAATTACAGATATTTCTACCAATAACCAATTAGCTTAGTAATACCCAAGCAATATGATAAAAATGCAGTTTCGATTTCTACTGTGATTAATGCTGAAAATATAAGGCAAACTATTTTAATATTAAATATATTTATGAATAATTTTTTACATGGTTTGTGAAATTATACATATATAAATTAAAAGGCTATATTACCCATATTCTAAATATCTTGAATGTAATTTAGCATATATGTAAAAAGGCAGTCTAGAAAATATCAACCGAACATCTCTAACGAAAAAAAAAAAAAATAATAAAAATTTAACAAAGAAGCCCCATCGCATTATAGAGGGCTTTTAAAGGGACAGTCAAGTCCAAAATAAACTTTCATGATTTAAATAGGACATGTCATTTTAAAAAACTTTCCAATTTACTTTTATTACAAATTTTGCTTTGTTCTCTTGATATTCTTAATTGAAAGCTAAATCTAGGAGAAAAATACACAGGTAGCACTCTGAATGGAGCAACCTTTATTGAGCAACGTTTTGGGGCTCCTGCCCCTTTATCAAGCTTGATAAAGGGGCAGGAGCCCCGAAACGTTGCTCAAAGGTGCTGTTGCTCCATTCAGAGTGCTACCTGTGTATTTTTCTTCATAGTATATGCTGGGACTTTGGAAAGGGTGGTCCCCCAGGTGTGCACCTACATCTACCTTAAAATGATTTAAAGGGACATTCCTAAGGAGTGTGTGCTGGTCCTGTGACTTTTCCACTAAATCTAGGAGATTCATAAGCTAATTTCTTAGACCTTGAAGGCCACCTCTAATCTGAAAGCATTTTGACAGTTTTTCACCACTAGAGGGCGTTAGTTCATGTGTTTCATATAGCTAACATTGAGCTCAGGCACATGAAGCTCCTAGAAGCAAGCACTGATTGGCTAAAAATGCAAGTCTGTCAAAATAACTGAAATAAGGGGGCAGTTTGCAGAGCCATAGATGCAAGGTAATCACAGAGGTAAAAAGTTTATTATTATAACTATGTTGGTTATGCAAAATTGGAGAATGGGTAATACAGGGATTATCTAACTTTTAAAGCAACAAAAATTCTTGGGCGGGATCCGATATATATCGTAGTTTGCGGCGCAAGCGAGGGAACCCGCGTCGCCCGCAGTTTCAGCTCGCAACTCGAGCTATCCCATATATGTCGCCGTCAGATGCTAACGTGCCGTAATTCTGACAAACCAGCGATGTCCAGAAATCTGCGCAAGTACAAATTTCTGGCGTCGCCAGTGACTTGCGGCACGTTAGAAACTGCCGGCGCCTACAAAACCTGACTAAAGTCTAAATCACCCGCACTGTCTAACACGCCTCCCTAACATAGCCCGACACGTCTAACCCTCTATCCGCTATCCCCCCTTACTAGCCTAACAATAAAATATGTATTAACCCCTAAACCGCCGCTCCCGGAGCCCGCCGCTACCTAATAAAGTTATTAACCCCTAAACTGCCGCCAGCTATATTAAATCTATAACCCCCTAAAGTGAGCCCCTAACACCACCGCCATCTACCTTACCTACCCCCTAAAGTGAGCCCCTACCCCGCCGCTATTTTAAAATTATTAACCCCTAATCTAATCCCCTACCCCGCCGCCATCTATATTAAATTATTTAACCCCTAAAATACTAAACTATCCCTACCACTAAACCTAAGTCTAACCCTACAAATAGCCCTGAAAAGGGCTTTTTGCGTGGCATTGCCCCAAAGTAACAGCTCTTTTGCCAGCCCTTAAAAGGGCTTTTTGCGGGGCATGCCCCAAAGTAACAGCTCTTTTGCCAGCCCTTAAAAGGACTTTTGGCGGGGCTTTGTCACAAAGTAAACTGCTCTTTTGCCTACAATCTACATCCCCCTACACCGCGGCCACCTATAATAAATGTATTAACCCCTAATCTAATCCCCCTACAACGCCGCCAGCTATATTAACTATATTAACCCTAATTATATTAGGGTTAATATAGTTAATATAGTTATTATATATATTAACTATATTAACCCTAATTATATTAGGGTTAATATAGTTAATATCGTTATTATATTATATATATTAAGTATAATAACCCTAACTCTAACTCTAACATCCTAACTAAACTCTTATTAAAATAAATCTAATATTAATATTATTAATTAAAATATTCCTATTTAAATCTAAATACTTACCTATAAAATAAACCCTAAGATAGCTACAATGTAATTAATAATTACATTATAGCTATGTTAGGGTTTATATTTATTTTACAGGTAAATTGTTAATTATTTTAACTAGGTATAATAGCTATTAAATAGTTATTAACTATTTAATAGCTACCTAGTTAAAATAATTACCCAATTACCTGTAAAATAAATCCTAACCTAAGTTACAAATACACCTACACTATCAATAAATTAAATAAACTACAAATATCTATCTTAAAATACAATTAAATAAACTAAACTAAATTGCAAAAAAAACCAAACACTAAATTACAAAAAATAAAAAAAAACATTACAAGATGTTTTAGCTAATTACACCTATTCTAAGCCCCCTAATAAAATAATAAAGCCCCCCTCAAAGCTCTTTTACCTTACCAGCCCTTAAAAGGGCCTTTTGTGGGGGCATGCCCCAAAGAAAACTGCTCTTTTGCCTGCAAAAAAAAACACAATACCACCCCCCCAACATTACAACCCACCACCCACATACCCCTAATCTAACCCAAACCCCCCTTAAATAAACCTAACACTACCCCCCCTGAAGATCTCCCTACCTTGTATTCACCCCGCCGGGCAGAACTCCTCATCCGATCCGGGCGATGTGTTCCAGCAAGCGGCAGTGAAGTCTTCTTCCATCGGGCGATGTCTTGAAGCAAGCGGCAGAGAGTCTTCTTCCATCGGCGACGTCTTCAAGCAAATCGGTATCTTCAATCTTCTTACTTCGCTCCTCCGCCGCGGAGCATCCTTCCCGACGAATCAGCCAATCAGATTCAAGTTCAATCCGATTGGCTGAACCAATCAGCCAATCAGATTGAACTTGAATCTGATTGGCTGATTCAATCAGCCAATCAGATTTTTCTACCTTAATTCCGATTGGCTGATAGAATCCTATCAGGCAATCGGAATTAGACGGACGCCATCTTGGATGACGTCATTTAAAGGAACCTCATTCGTCGGGAAGTCGTCGTGCCGGAAGGATGCTCCGCGGCGGAGGAGCGAAGTAAGAAGATTGAAGATGCCGATTTGCTTGAAGACGTCGCCGATGGAAGAAGACTCTCTGCCGCTTGCTTCAAGACATCGCCCGGATGGAAGAAGACTTAACTGCCGCTTGCTGGAACACATCGCCCGGATTGGATCAGGAGTTCTGCCCGGCGGGGTGAATACAAGATAGGGAGATCTTCAGGGGGGGGGTAGTGTTAGGTTTATTTAAGGGGGGTTTGGGTTAGATTAGGGGTATGTGGGTGGTGGGTTGTAATGTTGGTGGGTGGTATTGTGTTTTTTTTTGCAGGCAAAAGAGCAGTTTTCTTTGGGGCATGCCCCCACAAAAGGCCCTTTTAAGGGCTGGTAAGGTAAAAGAGCTTTGAACTTGTTTTAATTTAGAATAGGGTAGGGAATTTTTTTATTTTGGGGGGCTTTATTATTTTATTAGGGGGCTTAGAATAGGTGTAATTAGCTTAAAAATCTTGTAATCTTTTTTTTATTTTTTGTATTTAGTGTTTGTTTTTTATTGTAATTTAGTTTAGTTTATTTAATTGTATATTTAGATAGATATTTGTAGTTTATTTACTTTATCGATAGTGTAGGTGTATTTGTAACTTAGGTTAGGATTTATTTTACAGGTAATTGGGTAATTATTTTAACTAGGTAGCTATTAAATAGTTAATAACTATTTAATAGCTATTATACCTAGTTAAAATAATTAACAATTTACCTGTAAAATAAATATAAACCCTAATATAGCTATAATGTAATTATTAATTACATTGTAGCTATCTTAGGGTTTGTTTTATAGGTAAGTATTTAGGTTTAAATAGGAATATTTTAGTTTATAATATGAATTAGATTTATTTAATAAGAATTTAGTTAGGGGTGTTAGGGTTAGATAGAGTTAATATAGTTTATATAAATACTATAGTAACTATATTAACTATATTAACCCTAATATAATTAGGGTTAATATAGTTAATATATATAATGTAATAACTATATTAACTATAACATACTTAGGGTTAATATAGATAATATAGCTGGCGGTGGGGTAGGTAGATTAAATTAGGGGTTAATAATTTTAATATAGATGGCGGCGGTGTAAGGGGTTCACATTAGGGGATAGATCAGTTAGATGGTGGCGGTTTTAGGGGTTCACATTAGGGGATAGATCAGTTAGATGGTGGCGGTTTTAGGGGCTCACAGTAGGGGGTTAGTTTATGTAGATGGCGGCGGTTTAGGGGTTAAATATTAACATGAAAGGAAGGGGAACAGTTAGGGTGTGTGTACTATCCTTATAAGTAAAAAGGATAGATAAAAAGTTGAAAGCTTCTTATCAATGATATCTAGTGAAAAGCTGCTGTATGTATGTATATATATAGTGGTGGCGGTGTTCCCCCAACACCCCCCACCATTCAAAATTCCAGGGAAGCAATTACAGTCAACTGTGAATTAAAGTTACTTTTATGAAGGTGACTCACCACTCACTGCCTCCTTGGAAAGGGCTTCCTTGGTTTCAGGTGCTGTATCCCATGTGTTGGGGATGTTAATCCTATTCTTCTCACCTCTGGCTGCTTAACATTTAGTTTAGCCAATTGCTTTAGCTGGACAGGTGCTGTTTTTTTCTCCTTTATGGCATCCGTTATTACCAGCTAGCCCTTTTGAAATACAGTCTATTGCAGCATGCTGTTAGCTAACCTCTCGCAGTGTTTATCCATTACCTGTGCTCTCTGTCAGGCCTTTATATGAACTTCAAAAAAATGTATAACAGGTGCACCAGGTAAAGTGATAAAAATGATAAATTTTATTGAAATACAAAGGGTATATTAACCCAGGGTAAGAACACACAAAAAGGAAAAGTTTGAACCAACAAACTGATGAACAAAGGCTTTGTTCATCAGTTTGTTGGTTCAAACTTTTCCTTTTTGTGTGTTCTTACCCTGGGTTAATATACCCTTTGTATTTCAATAAAATTTATAATTTTAACCGCCGCCATCTACATAAACTAACCCCCTACTGTGAGCCCCTAAAACCGCCACCATCTAACTGATCTATCCCCTAATGTGAACCCCTAAAACCGCCACCATCTAACTGATCTATCCCCTAATGTGAACCCCTTACACCGCCGCCATCTATATTAAAATTATTAACCCCTAATTTAATCTACCTACCCCACCGCCAGCTATATTATCTATATTAACCCTAAGTATATTATAGTTAATATAGTTATTACATTATATATATTAACTATATTAACCCTAATTATATTAGGGTTAATATAGTTAATATAGTTACTATAGTATTTATATAAACTATATTAACTCTATCTAACCCTAACACCCCTAACTAAATTCTTATTAAATAAATCTAATTCATATTATAAACTAAAATATTCCTATTTAAACCTAAATACTTACCTATAAAACAAACCCTAAGATAGGCTTTGTTCATCAGTTTGTTGGTTCAAACTTTTCCTTTTTGTGTGTTCTTACCCTGGGTTAATATACCCTTTGTATTTCAATAAAATTTATAATTTTTATCACTTTACCTGGTGCTCCTGTTATACATTTTTTTTTAGGGGTTAAATACTTTATTAGGGATTGCGGCGGGGGATCGCGGTTGACAGGGAGATAGACATTGCGCATGCGTTAGGTGTTAGGTTTATTTTAGAAGATCGCGGTTGACGGGGAGATAGACATTGCGCATGCGTTAGGTGTTAGGTTTATTTTAGCAGCCAGTTTAGGGAGTTACGGGGCTCCAATAGTCAGCGTAAGGCTTCTTACGGCTGCTTTTTGTGGCGAGGTGAAAATGGAGTAAGATTTCTCCATTTTCGCCACGTAAGTCCTTACGCTGTATATTGGATACCAAATTGCACAGGTTTGGTATACCTGCCTATGGCCCAAAAAACTACGGGCGACGGCAGAAATATACGCGCGTAACTTCTAGGTTACGCCGTATATAGGATACCAAACCCGCGCAAATATTGGCGTCTCCGACTTTTGCGGGCGACGATTTTTATCGGATCGACCCCCTTGTGTTTACTGTCCCTTTAAAGGCGCGCCTGTAGTCTGAATGCATTTTGACAGTTTCTCAGCACTAGAGGGGGTTAGTTCATTTGTTTCATATAGATAACATTGAGCTCACGCATGTGAAGTTACCTAGGAGTGAGCGCTGATTGGCTAAAATGCAATTCTGTCAAAAGAAATTAAATAAGGGGGCAGTTTGCTAAAAAAAGGTAATCACAGAGGTAAAGGCTGTATTAGAACTGTGTAGGTTATGCAAAACTGGGGAATGGGTAATAAAGGGATTATTTATCTTTTTAAACAACACACATTCTGGTTTTGACTGTCTCTTTAAGCATCCAATCACATGCTTGTCTCTGGACTTTCATAAGAGTGTGCACCTGGCATGTACAGGCATAGTAACTCTTGTTTCCCTCCTCAGCTCAAAGGTTTATTATGAATGCCCTTAGAAACTTGTAAAAATCTCACAAGATTATATTAAAATCACATTGAGGTTGCTGATTCCATGTTTATTTTTTCACCATGCAGATGAAAGAAAAAAAAGAGAAGCTGAAGAATAACATGATTTGAGTTTTAAATAAATAAAAACTCAGGTATACAATCATAAAACTTCTTTCTCACAGTTGCATCATGGAAAAATGAGAATTTATGTTGAGTTAAATGATCTTTTAAATAAACAACATTTGTTAAATAAAATAGAAGTCCAGTTGAAGAAGGGTGGTTAAAGTCTAACTTAGGATAACAGGAGTTAGGATAACACAAGGATCCTATGCCCACCTACGCTACACACGGCCAGCGGATCTGTTGATCCGCTTGCACGTATGTATCATTACACAGTCATCGGAGTGTGTAATGCCTGCCCCTTTATTCAGGCAACCAATCGCATGACTGAAGTGGCTGTCAATCACCGAGAGCGAGCGAGCTCTCAGTGATTTACCCTCGCCACCTTAGAGGTGGCATAGGGTGTAAGAAGCAGCGGTCTAAATTGGGGATTGTAGCACTCTACCTCTAAGAAATTGTATAGGTTAAAAATTAACTTTTAATAATTATATGTAAAATGTAAAGGAGACGCTGTAACAAACCTAACCACCACATTCAAATCACCACTCAGTCGGTTGCAAACCTGTTTCCTGGCCGATAGCAGATGTCAACTTCAGGTGACAGAGGTGTGCATACCAAAAAAAAAAAAATGTGTTTCGGCCTGTGAACAGCCTTTCTCAATGTTCTAAATTTAATCTAAGTGTGGACAAACCGAGCGGGACACCTCTTAAATATCTTAAAGAAAGCTAAAGATACCAATCATGGCGTAATGCGTTGACTTAGCTCCACCCCCAATTTTTATTCTAGATTCTATTGGATAGAGAAGAGGTGCGAGTATCAACTATTGGATTCACTCATACAGGACTCAGGACTCATGAATGGCGTATTTGTGCAGTAATTTAAACCTAGTCAATCAATACTTTCAGACTGTCTCACATAACTAAAATCATGCATAGTTATCCATTCTATATGGTCACTTCCTAACACGTGTTACAATGTAAACGTTACACTGACAGTTGTAAATATGGAGATCAATTGCAATTGTATATAATACCCTCCTTATAAAAATGATTATTATATGCAACTAAACCAATGTGTGGCGTTAATGTTAGGAATGCTCAACTGATATTAGTTAGCATTACATATTCAAGATTATTAGTGATAATAAAGTCATTTCAGATTGGTTCCAATTATGTCTATACCACACTAAAGATATTATTAGCTGTCATTCCAGAATAGCTGGTTTAGTCTTACACAAAATTGTAAATAATACCATTTAAGGATCAGATTATCCTTAGTATTATGACACTATATGGGACTATGAAAAGTAGGAACTATCCTTTTTTCCAGTCCCTACTTTGTGAATGATAACAGGAAAAAGGAGGTAATTTAATATCCCAATATTCATAGCTAGGAATGAAAGCATCACGGTCACAACACCATTGAGCCATTAGTGAGATAAAAATAGCCTCTATTATAGAATTAGAGAAATGTCCAGTAATCCACGTGTGATGTAGAATCTTTGTACACAAGTATTAAGACACAATGGGGATGTAAAGCTGTTTTTGACTTTCTCCAAAAGAACATCAATTTAAAGAATGGCACTAAAGATTTTATCATAAGATTATTGAAATATCTATTAAGTCATAACTATTTTGTTTTTAATGACAAGTTTAATTTGCAAGTCTGTGGTATGGCAATGGGCACATCATGTGCCCCTACTTATGCCAATATTTACCTGGGGTGGTAGGAGGAAACTGTTGTCAATCACAACTCTCTGAGCATGTACACACAATATATATCCCACTGGTCCAGATACATCGACAATATTTTCTTTATCTGGAATGGACCAGAGGGAAATCTACAGGATTTTTTTGAAGTCCTTAACCAGAACCCTTTTGGCCTTTACCTAACATATACAGCTAGTAACGATAAGGTGGCATTGTTGGATCTGGTCATTAATAAAATTAAATGGTAAATTAGAAACTGAGACATTCAGAAAACCCACAGCAACTAACAATATATTATGTGCTGGGAGTAGTCATCAACTATCAGAGGATTACCAGTGGAAGAGTACCCGAGAATGAAAAGGAACTGTTCCACATATGAGTCTTTTAAAGTGGCAGCAGCTAACTTAAGACAAAGATTGTTAGATAGAGGTTATTCTCGCAAATCACTGGCAAGAGCTTATCATAAAGCCTCGAACTGAGATAGAATAGATTTGTTGAGATCAAGAGAACAGAATAAATCTAATCCTATCAGATTTGTCTCTACCTATTACCCTGAAAGTGTGCGAAGATCACAGAGATTTTCAATAAACATTGGCATGATTTAATGGCTGATGATCAGCTTAAAACACTGATCATGAATAAACCTTTATTCACATATAGGAGACCTAAAAATCTGAATAAATATCTTATACGAAGCCAAGGATCGGTCCAATGTGGACAATGTAAAGTCTGCCAACACATGGTAAAAAAACAGCAATGTTAGACAGATTTAACAAGAAATGGCTGATTAATGAATTTATCAACTGCAAAAGTAACAAAGTTATTTATTGTATTTCTTGTAGCTGTAATATTTTAGCATGACTACTAGGTCCCTTGGTAAAAGAATGACAGAACACCTGAGTAATATCAGGAATGCAAAGTCAGATATAGAGAAGAATAAGAAAATCACAAGTGTAGTGAGACATTACCTTCAACACCATAAAGGAGATATGCAAACACTTAAATGCTGGGGTTTAGAAAAATTAAATCCTGGCATTAGAGGGGGTAATATAAAATTTCAGATGCTGAAGCAAGAAACCAAATGGATATTCAGGTTGGATAGTGTCATGCCAAAAGGCATGAATGAATCCAATTATTACTGGATATTTCTCTAATTCTATAATATAGGCTATTTTTTATCTCACTAATGGCTCAATGGTGTTGTGACCATTATGCTTTCATTCCTAGCTATGAATATTGTGATATTAAATTACCTCCTTTTTCCTGTTATTTTTCACAAAGTAGGTACTAGAAAATGGATAGTTCCTACTCAAATTAATGGTCCCATATAGTGTCATAATACTAAGGATAATCTGATCCTGAACTGGTATTATTTACAATTTTCTGTAAAACTAAACCAGCTAATCTGGAATGACAGCTAACAATATCTATAGTCCAGTATAGACATGATTGTAACCATTCTGACATAAAGCTGACTATTATTATCAGTTGAGCATTCCTAACATTAACGCCACATGTTGGTTCAGTTGCATATAATAATCATTTTTATAAGGAGGGTATTATATGCAATTGATCTCCATATTTGCAACTGTCAGCATAACGTTTGCATTGTAACATAGGTTTTAGGAAGTGGCCGTATAGAACGGATAACTATACCTGATTTACGTAAAGCTAACTATTATTATCAGTCGAGCATTCCTAACATTAACGCCACATATTGGTACAGTTACATATAATAATAATTTTTATAAGGAGGGTATTATATACAATTGCAATTGATCTCCATATTTGCAACTGTCAGTGTAACGTTTACATTGTAACATAAGTGTTAGGAAGTGACCATATAGAATGGATAACTATGACTGATTTTAGTTATGTGAGACACTAATCTGAAAGTATTGATAGAATAGGATTAAATTACTGCACGAATACACCATTCATGAGTCCAGTATGAGTGAATCCAATAGCGTAAAGAGTCGATACTCACACCTCCTGTCTATCCAATAGAATCTAGAATAAATATTGGGGGCAGAGCTAAGTTGACGTATTGCGCCATGATTGGTGGGTTTAGGTTTTTTATTTAAGAGGTGTCCGAGAACCTCTCGGTTTGTCCACACTTAGTTTAAATTTAGAACATTGAGAAAAGCCATTCACAGGCCGAAACGCATATTTTTTTTGGTTTGCACAGGAAACGGATGTGTGCAACTGACTGTGTGGTGATACAATTACGGCACAAATACACCATTCATGAGTCCTGAGTCCTGTATGAGTGAATCCAATAGTTGATACTCACACATCCTGTCTATCCAATAGAATCTAGAATAAAAATTGGGGGTGGAGCTAAGTCAATGCATTATGCCATGATTGGTGGCTTTAGCTTTCTTTAAGATATTTAAGAAGTGTCCCGCTCGGTTTTCCACACTGTTCACAGGCCAAAGCGCATTTTTTTTGGTATGCACACCTCTGTCACCTGAAGTCGACATCTGCTATCGGCCAGGAAACAGGTTTGCAACCGACTGAGTGGTGATTTTATTGCGGTGGTTAGGTTTGTTACAGGGTCTCCTTTACATTTTACATATAATTATTAAAAGTTCATTTTTAACCTATACGATTTCTTAGAGGTAGAGTGCTACAATCCCCAACTTATGCCGCATACTTTTTCTTATAGTGTGTGGTTTTGTGTTCTTCTACAGAAAACAGGTCAGCACAGGGGAGAAAAGGGCTCAGAAGTTAAGGAGTTAATGGTTTACAATATACATGTGCAAAACACATTACATTTATTTTATTGTAAGCCAAACAATCACTACTGGCTGAGAGGGAAATGGTAAAATGCACAACTACCGATCTTGCTTAGGGCCCAATGATTGACAGATGTGATATGTTATAAAGTTGACATGTGCATTTCGTTTTGTTCTGAATTGAAATTCGGACGAATTAGCCAAATTTGGAGATTCAAATTGATTTGAATTTCTGAATTACCCTAGCAACAAAACTAAACTAATCCGAATGCATTTGTAACAAATAAATCCGAATTTATTTTGGATTTATTCGTTACATTCAAATGGCCTGGACTGCACGCCCAGTGCCTCGAACTCTGGCTCCTACAACCTCTGCCAATTTGACGCCAGCACCCTCCTCTATCTCAACACCGGTAGATCATCCGCCTGCCACCACGCATCTCTGACGAACACCATAGAACCCTTCACCTGCCGCAACTGCTCCTTCTCCTCCCTCCGAACCACTAACCCACCAGTCACCTCACGCAAAAACAACCGCAACCACCTCAAAAGCATCATCAACACCCACTCCATCCACAAGCACGCCGCCAAAATCTGGAACCTGCTAAACTCCACCCCCCCAGAAACCTTCCTCACCAAAACCTGGCTGAACCTCACATCAATGCCCGACATCGCCATCCCTGACGGATACAAGATCTCCCACAAGGACCGCAGCAACCAACCAGTAGGCATCACCATCGTCCACAAACACTCCCTCTATGTCACAACCAGCTCCAACTACCACTCACTAGGCTTGGAACACCTACACTTCAAGATCCAGGTCAGTCCCAATACCACACTCCATGGCTTTCTCATCTACAGACCTCCCAGACCTCCCTGTTTCTGCGACTCCATCACCGACCTAATAGCACCCCATGCCCTCACCTCAACAGGCTACATCCTCCTCGGTGACCTCAACTCCCACCTAGACAACCCCAACGACCACAACACCACCAACCTTTTAGAAAACCTTGGAACCATCAGACTGAAGCAACTCGTCATCTCCCCAAACCACTTAGCCAGACACACCCTTGACCCTATCTTCTCTGCAGGCAACCACATCTCAGTGAACCACATCACCAAACTCCTTTGGACCGACCACCATTGCATACACTTTTCCTTCATCAAACCCACCACACACCTCCGGCAGCACAACCCACCTTGCAGAAACTGTAACAACATCACCGAAGACCAACTCCACCCTGAACAAGTCCCCCCCAGCTACCTCCACAGATGCCAACTCCTCCGCTCACAACCTCCACCACTGGCTCACAGACTGTGCCAACACTCTCGCCCCTCTCAAGAAAACATCCAACTGCTAACCCACCAACAAGGCTAGTTGGTTCACCATGGCCCTCCAGGACTCCAAACACCACTGCAGGCAATTGGAAAGGACCTGGAGATCAAGCAAGACCCCTGCAAATAAAACAGCCTACAAAGAAGCCATCACTACCCACCACCACCTCATCAAAACCACCAAGAAGACAGCCATCCAAGATAGAATCAATGCCAATGTCCACAAAAGCAAGGAGCTATTAACAGTCATCAAGGAATTCTCCAATCCCAACAGCGACACCAACGACATTCCGCCCTTCCAGGACCTCTGCGATAACCTTGCAACATACTTCCACTGCAAGATCGTCGACATCTATAACAGCTTTGCACCCCAGAACTCACCCACCACCACCTACCCACCAACTCCCACTGATACCTCACCAAAATACACCACTGCCTACCCCCCATGGACCATCAGAAGCCCCCTCAGCACAGAGGACACCATCAGAATCATGAGATAGATCCACTCCGGAGCACCCTCAGACTCATGCCCGCATCACATATTCTACAAAGTGGGTTACACCATCGCCCCCGAGCTCTGCAGCACCATCAACTGCTTCATCGAAACCGGCACCTTCCCAGATGATTGGAAGCAAACAGAATTAAAACCACGGCTGACCCCAATGATACAAAAAACTACTGCCCAATCTCTCTGCTCCCCTTTGTGACCAAAGTCATCGAGAACTCCATCAACGCGCAACTCATTGACTACACTGAGGCCATCCACACCCTAGACCCCTCCAAATATGGTTTCAGGAACAACCACAGCACCAACACTGCCCTCCTCACTGCCACAGATGACATCCTCGCCCTACTCGACCGAGGAGAGATCGCCGCCCTCATTCTCTTAGACCTCTCAGCAGCATTCGACACCGTCTCCCACCTCACCCTCCGCACCCGCCTACACGATGCCGGGATACACGACAAAGCCCTGGAATGGATCACCAGCAGAACCCAGAAAGTTAGACTCCAACCCTTCACCTCTGAGCCCACAGAAATCAGCTGCGGTATACCCCAAGGCTCTTCGCTGAGCCCCACCCTATTCAACATCTACATGGCCCCTCTCACCGCCATCGCCCGTCATCACAACTTCAACATTGTCTCCTACGCCAACACCCAGCTAATCATCTCACTCACCAGGGACCCCACCACTGCCAAGATAAACATCCACGAAGGGCTGACAGCAGTCACCACCTAGATGAGCTGCAACTGCCTAAAGCTGAACACAGACAAGAACAAAATCCTCCTCCTCGGTCCCACCACATCTGCCTGGAATAACTCCTGGTAGTTCACAGCCCACGGACACTCTCCAACCCCCACAGACCATGCACGAAATCTAGGCGCCATCCTGGACTCATCGCTCTCCATGGACCGTCAAATCAACGCCATCTCCTCTGCATGCTTCCACACACTTCACCTGCTGCGAAAGATCTTCAAATGGATCCCAACCGAGACCATGAAGACTGTCACCCAGGCCCTCGTCAGCAGCCGACTGGACTACGGCAATGCACTCTACGTCGGCTCCACCATCAAGCTCCAAAAGAGACTACAGTGCATCTAGAATGCCTCGGCCAGACTAATCCTTGACATCCCTCATCAATGCCACATCACAAGACACCTGAGGGACCTGCACTAGCTCCCCATCAACAAAAGAATAAACTTCAAGCTTCTCACCCACGCATTTAAGGCCCTCCACAACATCAGTCCCAAATACTTGAACCACCGTGTTACCTTCTACACCCCCGCCAGACAACTTGGATCGGCCGATCAAGCCCTCGCAGTCATCCCCCACATCAGGAAAACCACAGCGGGAGGCAGATCCTTCTCTCACCTGACAACCAAGACTTGGAACACCCTCCCGCTGCACCTCAGACAAGCTACCGCCCTAACTAAGTTCAGAAAGGACCTCAAGATCTGTCTCTTTGAACTGCAACCCTCAGCGCCTTGAGACCCTCACGGGTGAATAGCCGCGCTTTATAAGAACCCAATAGATAGATAGATAATCACAATTCAGTATAAAAATTAAATTTAGTAAGATTTAGTGAGATAGAACAGTGAAATAATTCTGTTTGTGTAACTTGGAACCATCTGAATCAACATAACACATACCGAACTTCCGAATTTCCAAATCGAAACCGAAATGAATACATCCGAATTTATTTGAATCCGAAACGAAAACATTCAAATGTATCCGAATCGATATGAGACAAAATTTTAAAAAATCAGAATTGGTCGAAAACAAACCAAAACAAATTTTTCCGCTGTGCACATGTCTATTATAAAGTATTTTGCAACACAATTGAGATTGCCTGCAAAATGTAATAAGTGGTTGTATGTCGAAATTGAAGGTATTATTGAGAAGAGGCTTTAATGGACACTGCCTTTAGTGTTGAGACGGTTTGCTTACAGTCATTGGCATCTACAGACAAGAGATTATATGTATTAAAAATACGTTTCTAGTCTTAGTTTACTAGTACAATATAAATATTAACGTCACTATATGCTTAACTTTAATACACTTTTACAAGATTGAGGGTGTAATAAATTAATTTAGTTTTTTATCCAGACTCCTAAATTATAAATGAAATTATGAGCATATAGTTTTATTTATTATTTAGGGCTTTGTTTATTTGATATGTTGCATTATACAGTTATAAAGAAGAAAACAGTCAAAATTAAACACAAAAGCTCCAACAAAACTTAACTTATACATATAAAGCCTAAAACTGCTAAAAGGTACATTACCTAAAATATGCAATAAACATTCCTCTAGTTGTGCTATTGCTAAAACTATTCTAGTATGAGAGTAGGAGGACTAGGCACAGCAAGTCTTAACTCAAAGCATATGGCTATTAATGAATTAATGAGATACCATATTATTTGCTGCTGTTAAAAAAGTGGTGGGAATGGAAATCCCCCTTCATGGCTAATAGCACACAAACAGCATTGAGGAGGGGGTGTGACCTCAAGCAAAACTCTCTACCTTCCAGGAAGCTCACTCTCCGCCACTGCTGGGAATTCATGTTCAGAACTGCAGTGGTACAACAAAGGAAAACCGAGAGCTACAAATTCCAGAATATTATGTAATTCCCAGAATACTGTGCTTCTTCCTTTAAAAAAGAGCTACATTCAGGGGTATTAAACAAAAATGGACATTTGTCTTTTTTCTGCAGTTTTACTCTAGATGCCCCACTTGCCCCCTTTATTGCAGTGATGATCAGTCTATGAAACAACGTAACAGCCAATAAGTGGAGTCATTGTCTGTTAGCACCGTATCAGCTTTCTCTCTTCCCTCACTGCGATCTGTGGTAGAAAGGAAGGCCGATCAGTGAAACAGTGTCTCACAGTGCATAGTTAACAAATGTCCTGTTTATCACAGGACAGTCATGTTTTTGGCTTACTGCCTTGCAACTGTGTTCCTTGTTCTAGCTAGTTTGTATTCAGTTAATAGTGTGCAGTGCAGTACTCCCACCACAGAGGGCATTGCCGCTTATGATTTAACTTTATTGTCTCTAGTTCTCTTAGGCCTTGATTTAGAGTTGGGCGGTAGCCATCAAAACCAGCATTAGAGGCTCCTAACGCTGGTTTTTACCGCCCTCTGGTATTTGGAGTCAGTCATTAAAGGGTCTAACGCTCACTTTTCAGCCGCAACTTTTCCATACCGCAGATCCCCTTACGTCAATTGCGTATCCTATCTTTTCAATGTGATCTTTCTAACTCCGGTATTTAGAGTCGTGGCTGAAGTGAGCGTTAGAAATCTAACGACAAAACTCCAGCCGCAGAAAAAAGTCAGTAGTTAAGAGCTTTCTGGGCTAACGCCGGTTTATAAAGCTCTTAACTACTGTGCTCTAAAGTACACTAACACCCATAAACTACCTATGCACCCCTAAACCGAGGCCCCCCCACATCGCCGCCACTCGATTAAATTTTTTTAACCCCTACTCTGCCGACCGCCACCTACGTTATACTTATGTACCCCTAATCTGCTGCCCCTAACACCGCTGACCCTTATATTATATTTATTAACCCCTAATCTGCCCCCCACAACGTCGCTGCCAGCTACCTACACTTATTAACCCCTAATCTGCCGTCCGCACGCCACTGGCTACATTATAGCTATGTACCCCTAATCTGCTGCCCCTAACACCGCCAACTCCTATATTATATTTATTAACCCCTAATCTGCCCCCCACAACGTCGCCTCCACCTGCCTACACTTATTAACCCCTTATCTGCCTAGCGGACCGCACCGCTATTATAATAAAGTTATTAACCCCTAATCCGCCTCACTCCTGCCTCAATAACCCTATAATAAATAGTATTAACCCCTAATCTGCCCTCCCTAACATCGCCGACACCTAACTTCAAGTATTAACCCCTAATCTGCCGATCGGAGCTCACCGCTACTCTAATACATTTTTTAACCCCTAAAGCTAATTTTAACCCTAACCCTAACACCCCCCTAAGTTAAATATAATTTTATTCTAACGAAATAAATTAACTCTTATTAAATAAATTATTCCTATTTAAAGCTAAATACTTACCTATAAAATAAACCCTAATATAGCTACAATATAAATTATAATTATATTATAGCTATTTTAGGATTAATATTTATTTTACAGGCAACTTTGTATTTATTTTAACCAGGTACAATAGCTATTAAATAGTTAAGAACTATTTAATAGCTAAAATAGTTAAAATAATTACAAAATGACCTGTAAAATAAATCCTAACCTAAGTTACAATTAAACCTAACACTACACTATCAATAAATTAATTAAATACAATATCTACAATTATCTACAATTAAACCTAACACTACACTATCAATAAATTAATTAAATACAATATCTACAAATAAATACAATGAAATAAACTAACTAAAGTACAAAAAATAAAAAAGAACTGTTACAAAAAATAAAAAAATATTTACAAACATTAGAAAAATATTACAACAATTTTAAACTAATTACACCTACTCTAAGCCCCCTAATAAAATAACAAAGCCCCCCAAAATAAAAAAATGCCCTACCCTATTCTAAATTAAAAAAGTTCAAAGCTCTTTTACCTTACCAGCCCTGAACAGGGCCCTTTGCGGGGCATGCCCCAAAGAATTCAGCTCTTTTGCCTGTAAAAAAAACACATACAATGCTCCCGCCCCAACATTACAAGCCACCACCCACATACCCCTAATCTAACCCAAACCCCCCTTAAATAAACCTAACACTAAGCCCCTGAAGATCTTCCTACCTTATCTTCACCATACCAGGTTCACCGATCGGTCCTCGGAAGTGTTGATCCAAGCCCAAGCGGGGGGCTGAAGAGTGACGTCCATCCTCGGGCTGAAGTCTGGATCCAAGCGGCGGCTGAAGAAATCCATCATCGGGCTGAAGTCGGAAGTCCATCATCGGGATGAAGTCTTCTATCAAGCCGCATCTTCAATCTTCTTTCTTCTGGAGCGGAGCGGAGCCATCTTCTTCCAAGCCGACGCGGAACATCCTCTTCAAGTGATGCCTACTCGCCGAATAAAGGTTCCTTTAAATGACGTCATCCAAGATGGCGTTCCTCGAATTCCGATTGGCTGATAGGATTCTATCAGCCAATCGGAATTAAGGTAGGAATATTCTGATTGGCTGATGGAATCAGCCAATCAGATTCAAGTTCAATCCAATTGGCTGATTGGATCAGCCAATCAGATTGAGCTCGCATTCTATTGGCTGTTCCGATCAGAATGCGAGCTCAATCTGATTGGCTTTGGGGCATGCCCCGCAAAGGGCCCTGTTCAGGGCTGGTAAGGTAAAAGAGCTTTCAACTTTTTTAATTTAGAATAGGGTAGGGCATTTTTTTATTTTGGGGGGCTTTGTTATTTTATTAGGGGGCTTAGAGTAGGTATAATTAGTTTAAAATTGTTGTAATATTTTTCTAATGTTTGTAAATATTTTTTATAACAGTTCTTTTTTATTTTTTGTACTTTAGTTAGTTTATTTCATTGTATTTATTTGTAGATATTGTATTTAATTAATTTATTGATAGTGTAGTGTTAGGTTTAATTGTAGATAATTGTAGATATTGTATTTAATTAATTTATTGATAGTGTAGTGTTAGGTTTAATTGTAACTTAGGTTAGGATTTATTTTACAGGTAATTTTGTAATTATTTTAACTATTTTAGCTATTGTACCTGGTTAAAATAAATACAAAGT
The DNA here is from genome assembly GCF_027579735.1 of Bombina bombina. Classification (NCBI taxonomy): domain Eukaryota; kingdom Metazoa; phylum Chordata; class Amphibia; order Anura; family Bombinatoridae; genus Bombina; species Bombina bombina. The sequence goes on along the minus strand of NC_069502.1, from coordinate 666,550,308 downwards.
TGCCTGTAAAATAAATATTAATCCTAAAATAGCTATAATATAATTAGAATTTATATTGTAGCTATATTAGGGTTTATTTTACAGGTATTTAGATTTAAATAGGAATAATTTATTTAATAAGAGTTAATTTATTTCGTTAGAATAAAATTATATTTAACTTAGGGGGGTGTTAGGGTTAGGGTTAAAATTAGCTTTAGGGGTTAAAAAATTTATTAGGAGTAGAGGTGAGCTCCGATCGGCAGATTAGGGGTTAATACTTGAAGTTAGGTGTCGGCGATGTTAGGGAGGGCAGATTAGGGGTTAATACTATTTATTATAGGGTTATTGAGGCGGGAGTGAGGCGGATTAGAGGTTAATAGCTTTATTATATTAGCGGCGGCGTGCGGACGGCATATTAGGGGTTAATAAGTGTAGGCAGGTGGAGGCGACGTTGTGGGGGGCAGATTAGGGGTTAATAAATATAATATAGGGGTCGGCGGTGTTAGGGGCAGCAGATTAGGGGTACATAGGGATAATGTAAGTAGCGGCGGTTTACGGAGCGGCAGATTAGGGGTTAATAATAATATGCAGGGGTCAGCGATAGCGGGGGCTGCAGATTAGGGGTTAATAAGTGTAAGGTTAGGGGTGTTTAGACTCGGGGTACATGTTAGAGTGTTAGGTGCAGACGTAGGAAGTGTTTCCCCATAGCAAACAATGGGGCTGCGTTAGGAGCTGAAGGCGGCTTTTTTGCAGGTGTTAGGTTTTTTTTCAGCTCAAACAGCCCCATTGTTTTCTATGGGGGAATCGTGCACGAGCACGTTTTTGAAGCTGGCCGCGTCCGTAAGCACCGCTGGTATCGAGAGTTGAAGTTGCGTTAAATATGCTCTACGCTCCTTTTTTGGAGCCTAACGCAGCCATTCTGTGAACTCTCAATACCAGCGGTATTTAAAAGGTGCGGCCAGAAAAAAGCACGCGTAGCTAACGCACCCCTTTGGCCGCAGAACCCTAAATCTAGGCGTATGTACTGTATCTGTTTTTTTTTTCTCTTATCTTCTTTATCTTTGCCAAGTGTTGAAGATTAGCAATGTGTAGTCCGGTAAGGGGGGCCATGAGATGTGTAACACCATGGTGGGTTGATTAGTAGGCAATGTGTGAGGAAGCAAGGCATCTGAATAGTATTGCACTATTTGGAACATGTGTTTTTGATTAGCAGAGGCTTAAGACATCAGGCTATTTGTGCGCTGGGGCTGGAATTCACAGAGCATACAAAAAATACAGATTTACTGGGGCATTTATATATCTATTAACACACTGTCCACAATCACTGCTGCAGCAAAGATCATACATTACTATTTACCTCATAAAATGCCACCTGCTTGTGAAACTTTTAGTAGTGATTTAGCACAAGTAAAACATAAACAAATCCTGAGTATATTGACATACATGGCTAGATTACAAGTGAAGCACTAATTTATCATATGCGCACAAATTTGCTTGTTTGTGGGTGTGTGATAAATAACCAGCCATTACAAGTGTATATACACATAATCTATACCTGTATGTTTATAGTTAGCTAGCAATATGAATGCGAGCTCACATTCGCATTGCTATCAACTTACAATACCAGCGCACATTAGCTTGCGCTGGTATTAATCAGTGGAGTGCAAATATCGCTTTCAAGAAAGCGATATTTAGTACTCCACTTGTAATCTGGCCCATATTGTTTTTCATTCGTTAGCAGGTTAAACATACTGTGGTAATATCTGACTAATTTCAGGCTGTGCAACATATATATATATATATATATATATATATATATATATAGGGCCCTTTGTAGTGTTATTCATATACTATGCCAGTTATGTGCTTGAGATGAGGAGCTTGATGATTTAACCTGCATGAAAGGGGTGTGCAAAAAGAAAACTCTAATATATTGCACTGGTGCTTGCATATGTGTTTAAACCATGCAAATGGATTAAAACATAGTTAAAGTCATCTCCAGAGCAGCAATGCACTCATGGGAGCTACCTCAACTCCTTAAGGACTGGCATTTTAGACTAAAACCTACCCAAAAGACCAGAGCATTTGTAGCATTTTTGCCATCACTACATTTAAGCAAAAACAGAGCCTTGTTTTTTTATTTAGCTATCAAAACTATATTTTTTTTAGTAGACAACCCAAAGTATTAAACTAGGCCCATTTTGGTATAATTCATGTCACCATTTCACCGCCAAATGCAATCATATAAAAAAAAAATGTTAATTAGGTTTCTCACTGAAAGTGCCAGTACCCAGTTTTCTATATAAAAAATATTTGTTTCAATTTAATGATAATAAAAACATTTTTCTGTAGTGTAGCTGTACATTTACCCCCAATCTCTCCCCCTTCGCCTCCCTTCTCACCCTCTAATCCCCCCTCCACTATAGGATCCCCCTCCTTCCATCTCCTCCCCCTCCCTGACACTCTTAGTGGGGTTTTTTTTCTGTAATGTTGCGGTCCCTCACGTTCCTGCCCCTCCAGCTCCCCTCCAGCATTGAGCCAACCATCCGCCTCCCTCCGAACCCTCCCAAACCACCAACGATTGCCACCACCACTGCCCAATTCAGATAGGGACACAGAGCTAGCTCCCAGTAGTGAATTTCAGCCGCTGAGGATATGTACAAATTATTTTCAATAAATGTACCCAAGTAAAGTTGATAAAAAAAGTGAATTTAAAAACAACTTGCTCTATCTGAATCAAAGAATTACCATATTTCTCTTATACCTTTAAGCTATCAGTAATGCTAAATTAAACTACTGGTATTTTACTTGCTTGTTTTGAGGTGTATTGGAATGGGTGGGGCTTTGCAATCCATAAATCGGCGTGGCTATTCAAAGTGTCCCTGGAATTTTTGCAAATGTTGGCAACTATGCCTTATCAGTACTATAATAGATATAGAGTCCCTGAGTGACGCATCTAGTGATAGCGCCCCCCTTCCTTCCACCAACTAAAAGGAGTTGTCCAACAATATTCAATGAAAATTGGCTACCCCTAAATGTAATTGCCCCTGAAATACACACATTTACGCCAACTCCTGGCATCACAATCAGCATTACAGTTTATGAGCTGATTAATTATTTCTGACAGGTTTGAGACTATAGTTGCTCAAACAAATATTTATATGCCACTCGTTATCTGCCAGAAAATCAACAATCTCATTATGTCAGAAAAAATACCTGGCACCCCACTGAACTGTCAGAGATGAAAAGTTTTAGACACTGACATTGTTAAAGGACATAGTGAAGAAACCCAGCATTCATTTGTGCTGGAACCAGAACCTCATCCTGGCTAGCCCTCTTTTTCCCAGGGATTATGAAGAGGGATAGATATGAACAGCTGCTGTGGTTTCTTATTTTTATTGATAATGCCCAGTGTCCCCCCTAGAAATGACCCCTTGCATGACAGGCTATAAAAGATCCAGCCCCTAATAAAACACCTGTCAGAAGAAAAAAAACAGAAAATTAAATCCCTGGCCAGAATTTCTGTATAGATGAATCCCTTATGAAATTTAAGGGAAGATTGCTTTTCACGCAATATATTTCAACCAATCGGTCACACTATGAAATAAAATATTATAAATTGTTTGAATGCAGTACAGGTTTTACCTGGGCATTTCACATTTATGAAGGAAAGTATAGCCACCTTGATCCACCTGGCTGCCCATATCCAACAGGCACAAATGGCAACATTTTATGGAATCTCCTCCTACCCTTGCTGAACAAAGGGTACCATCTATGGTTGGTCAACTACTATAACAGTATAGAGTTGTTTTAAAAAAATATTTTGATTTGAAACCCTAACCTGTGGCACAGTATGCAAAAATTGTACAGGTTTTCCCCAGAATCTGACATGGCAAAAAATGAGGCACAACAGCAGCTTTACGCCAAGATGAAGAGCTGGCTCTTTGATACAATGATAAAAAAAAGAAGGGTACATGCTGTCCAAAACACACTACAAGACTACAGGGCCAATGTCTGTCAGGGGAAAGGATGCACAGATCCAAAAACCAAAGTGCATTGTGGAATACAGCAAAAATATGGGGGGGGGGAGAGATTTAGCTGACCAGTGCCTAAATCCATATCTGGTTCAGCAAAAGACCAAAACCTGGTACAAAAAAAAATAGCCTTTGATGTTATGCAGGCACAGGGAAGCCATACACTTTTCTGAAATTTACATTAAATATTTTATCAGAAATTTAGTTTAACCTCGTAATTCTCCAACATTACGATCAGAAAATGTCCAGACACTTTGCAGCAGGCGCTTTCTTTCTAGGATCCCCCCACGGCCTGCAAAAAGTTACTCCAGACAAAGTAGAGTCTACTACTGTCATGAACCTCACACCTGCAGTGGGTGTGCTTAACCTTTTCCACCCTATATAGCCCCTCCTCTCCCCTACCTAATTGCCGCCATCTTTGGTCATGATAAATTAACCCCTTAATGACAACTGACGTACCAGGTACATCATGCAAAAACAACCAGTTAATGATAATAGACGTACCTGGTACGTCAGTTGTCTAACAGAGTGCTGGAAGCTATCACAATTGCTTCCAGCAGCTTTCAGGGTATTGCAGTGATGCCTTGATATGGAGGCATCCTGCAATACCTTTTTAGAAGACTCCAATGCAGAGAGAGCCACTCTGTGGCCCTCTCTGCACCGGTAGCGATAGTGCCGATTGTTGGTGGGTGGGTGTGTAACAGGGAGGCGGGTGGGCGGCCCATCGCTACCCAGCATCCGGTTACTGCAAGTGCAATGTGCACACCGGGTGCCGGGAGCGCGCGGGGGGGCGTACGTGTGTATGTGTGTGGGCGCGCATTAGCCACTGACACCAATGAGGAGGGAAGAGGGGGGAAAAAAGATTAAAAAAATTAATATAAAAGGATCTGGGAGGGGGAAGGGGGTATTGTGGGGAACTGCTACACTACAGAAAACATTAAAAAGTGCAAAAGAAAAAAAATACTTTTGTTTTTGGGGCAAATTGGGTACTGGGTACCCAAGATGGCGGCAATTAGGTAGGGGAGAGGGTTAGAGAGCGGGGGGGGGGGGGTCAGGGAGGTTGGGGCTAAGGCAGGGGTCCATCACAGCTAAAATATTTTATTTTTTTATTAAAAAAAATAAAATAACTCCTTTTATTTAGTACTGGCAGACTTTCTGCCAGTACTTAAGATGGCGGGGACAATTGTGGGGTGGGGAGGGAAGAGAGCTGTTTAGGAAGGATCAGGGGGTGGGTTGTGTCAGGTGGGAGGCTGATTTCTACCCTAAAACTAAAATTAACCCTGCAAGCTCTCTACAAGCTACCTAATTAACCCCTTCACTGCTGGGCATAATTTACGTGTGGTGCGCAGCAGCATTTAGCGGCCTTCTAATTACCAAAAAGCAATACCAAAGTCATAAGTCTGCTATTTCTGAACAAAGGGGATCCCAAAGAAGTATTTACAATCATTTGTGCCATAATAGCACAAGCTATCATTAAATTGAAACAAATATTTTTTATATAGAAAACTGGGTATTGGCACTTTCAGTGAGAAACCTAATTAACAATTTTTTTTTTATATATGATTGCATTTGGCAGGGTGAAATGGTGGCATGAAATATATCAAAATGGGCCTAGATCAATACTTGGGGTTGTCTACTACACTACACTAAAGCTAAAATTAACCCTACAAGCTCCCTACAAGCTCCCTAATTAACCCCTTCACTGCTGGGCATAAAACATGTGTGGTGCACAGCGCCATTTAGCGGCCTTCTAATTACCAAAAAGCAACCCCAAAGCCATATAAGTCTGCTATTTCTGAAGAAAGGGGATCCCAAAGAAGTATTTACAACCATTTGTGCCTTAATTGCAGAAGCTGTTTGTAAATAATTTCAATGGGAAACCTAAAGTTTGTGACAAAATTGGTGAAAAGTAAACTTTTTTTTTTTTTATTTGATCACATTTGGCGGTGAAACGGTGGCATGAAATATACCAAAATGGACCTAGATCAATACTTTGGGATGTCTTCTAAAAAGAAATATACACATGTCAAGGGTTATTCAGGTTTTCCTGACAGATATCAGGGTTCCAATGTAACTAGCGCTAATTTTGAAAAAAAGTGGTTTGGAAATAGCAAAGTGCTACTTGTATTTATTGCACTATAACTTGCAAAAAAAGCAAAGAACATGTAAACATTGGGTATTTATAAACTCAGGACAAAATCTAGAAACTATTTAGCATAGGTGTTTTTTGGTGATTGTAGATGTGTAACAGATTTTGGGGGTCAAAGTTAGAAAAAGTGTATTTTTTTCCATTTTTTCCTCATATTTTATATTTTTTTATAGGAAATTATAAGATATGATGAAAATAATGGTATCTTTAGAAAGTCCATTTAATGGTGAGAAAAACTGTATATAATTTGTGTGGGTACAGTAAATGAATAAGAGGAAAATTACAGCTAAACACAAACACAGCAGAAATGTAAAAATAGCCTTTGTCATTAAGGGTAAGAAAATTGAAAAATAGTCTGGTCATTAAGGGGTTAAATACACAAAACAACTCAAAATACCCCATTTAGAATACTTTGAGTTATCTACTTTTGCAAATGGTATGTTATAATGGGGTAATTTTCATTACCGGGCTGCCATACTGTCTCAAATACGACATAAATCCAGGAAATCAGAAATTCAATGTGTTAAATTTCCATGTAAATAAGCAGGCCCAATATATGGCCATGTAACTTACCAAAACACATAAAACCTTAACATGGGTGGTTCTGTTTTACTCTTGGGACATTGCTGAACACATATATTTTTTTTATTTATATCAGCGATAAACTAAAATTTTTGCCAGGTTTTGTGACTAAGTGGCTACAAAAAAAGACTGGACATATCCCTTTTGGAATATCTTGGGGTGTCTACTTTTAAAAATGGTATGCCATGATAGGGTAATTTTCATTAGATCCCATTTAGTATTTCCTAAGGTTTTTTTGTTTTAAAGATTATCATGTTCCACATTCATAGGCTTTCATTCCACACAATTTTTTCACATGTGTTTCTTTCATATATATACAGGGAGTGCAGAATTATTAGGCAAATGAGTATTTTGACCACATCATCCTCTTTATGCATGTTGTCTTACTCCAAGCTGTATAGGCTCGAAAGCCTACTACCAATTAAGCATATTAGGTGATGTGCATCTCTGTAATGAGAAGGGGTGTGGTCTAATGACATCAACACCCTATATCAGGTGTGCATAATTATTAGGCAACTTCCTTTCCTTTGGCAAAATGGGTCAAAAGAAGGACTTGACAGGCTCAGAAAAGTCAAAAATAGTGAGATATCTTGCAGAGGGATGCAGCACTCTTAAAATTCCAAAGCTTCTGAAGCGTGATCATCGAACAATCAAGCGTTTCATTCAAAATAGTCAACAGGGTCGCAAGAAGCGTGTGGAAAAACCAAGGCGCAAAATAACTGCCCATGAACTGAGAAAAGTCAAGCGTGCAGCTGCCAAGATGCCACTTGCCACCAGTTTGGCCATATTTCAGTGCTGCAACATCACTGGAGTGCCCAAAAGCACAAGTTGTGCAATACTCAGAGACATGGCCAAGGTAAGAAAGGCTGAAAGACGACCACCACTGAACAAGACACACAAGCTGAAACGTCAAGACTGGGCCAAGAAATATCTCAAGACTGATTTTTCTAAGGTTTTATGGACTGATGAAATGAGAGTGAGTCTTGATGGGCCAGATGGATGGGCCCGTGGCTGGATTGGTAAAGGGCAGAGGGCTCCAGTCCGACTCAGACGCCAGCAAGGTGGAGGTGGAGTACTGGTTTGGGCTGGTATCATCAAAGATGAGCTTGTGGGGCCTTTTCGGGTTGAGGATGGAGTCAAGCTCAACTCCCAGTCCTACTGCCAGTTTCTGGAAGACACCGTCTTCAAGCAGTGGTACAGGAAGAAGTCTGCATCCTTCAAGAAAAACATGATTTTCATGCATGACAATGCTCCATCACACGCGTCCAAGTACTCCACAGCGTGGCTGGCAAGAAAGGGTATAAAAGAAGAAAATCTAATGACATGGCCTCCTTGTTCACCTGATCTGAACCCCATTGAGAACCTGTGGTCCATCATCAAATGTGAGATTTACAAGGAGGAAAAACAGTACACCTCTCTGAACAGTGTCTGGGAGGCTGTGGTTGCTGCTGCACGCAATGTTGATGGTGAACAGATCAAAACACTGACAGAATCCATGGATGGCAGGCTTTTGAGTGTCCTTGCAAAGAAAGGTGGCTATATTGGTCACTGATTTGTTTTTGTTTTGTTTTTGAATGTCAGAAATGTATATTTGTGAATGTTGAGATGTTATATTGGTTTCACTGGTAAAAAATAAATAATTGAAATAGGTATATATTTGTTTTTTGTTAAGTTGCCTAATAATTATGCACAGTAATAGTCACCTGCACACACAGATATCCCCCTAAAATAGCTATAACTAAAAACAAACTAAAAACTACTTCCAAAACTATTCAGCTTTGATATTAATTAGTTTTTTGGGTTCATTGAGAACATGGTTGTTGTTCAATAATAAAATTAATCCTCAAAAATACAACTTGCCTAATAATTCTGCACTCCCTGTATATTTTTCATATGTTCCTTTATATATATATATATATATATATATATATATATATATATATATATATATATATATATATATATATAGTGATACAATGAATGGTATAGGTAATATTCCCAATTGCTTCAAAATGATGTGTTCCCAATGAGCACAAGTCCGGTATAGGTACCAATATACAAGGATTAGGGTGATACAATAGATAACAAGTTAAGAATATAAATATAGCAAAAACGGGTAACGAAATACCCTATACAGGTGCCCTGACGCGTTTCAAAGGATCGAAATTCCTTCTTCTTCAGAGGGGTCTCTTGTATATTGGCACCTATACCGGACTTGTGCTCATTGGGACACACCATTTTGAGGCAATTGGGAATATTACCTATACCATTCATTGTATCACAATAAGGAGAAGTGATTTTTATGATCTTTATGCCGTTTACCATACCTCATAGTATTTGAGGACTCTAAATGCGAGTTAAATGTTTATTTGTTTTTACCTCTGATCATATAATAAAACAGTATTACACTATATATGATTTTATGTCTTCTTGGGTATAACTGCTGGTGAGGAGGTGCATACCAAGACTTCATACTCCAAGAGGTGACGGGTACATCCATACACATATCCTGGGAGATATAATTTGGAAGAAAAAAACATCTACATACTCCAAGAGGTGGATGAAACCCTAGAGGCATACAGTGGTATTCCGGACCAACCAATTACAGAGGACATAGCATCCCTTCCAGTGCGGCAACTTACCTCATATGATTGAGGTAGATTCTGGTAAGGGCATTCACTGCATTTATAGATCATTTTGACTAGATCTCCAAAGACTTTGGTTTCATATACAATTTATGAACATTGGCTACTCACTAATATTGTATAAGTGTATATATCATTTGCACACCACATTGGTTATAGTAGGATTTGTAAACGCTGTTAACCCTTCTGTACATATATATATATATATATATATATATATATTTATATGTGTATTGCAAGTTGAGGGGGGCCCTTCATGGATTCTTGCACCGGGGCCCTGAGGCTTCTAGTTACGCCTCTGATATTCACAATAAAATTGCTTGGAAAACATAATATTTCTTAATTTCTCACACTTCTTAGATTCACATAAAATTAAAGTTTATAAATAAATATTTGATGTTAAAAGATAGCCCTATTATATATGTGTGGGTTAAACATGAATTTGGACAGTTGCCTCTGTCCTGAAGGGGTTAATTATCTGTTGTGTTTACATAGATTAAGATTTCTGTTTCATTTACCGGTTTAAAATTCCATTTAAATTTAATTGGCAATAGGCGATCTCCAAACAAAATATACATTATTTAAAGCAGACAATATTGGCCCTTACTTCATGATATACAGTATATGTGTGTGTGTACATATATATATATATATATATATATATATACACATATACATACACACATATATATATATATACACGCACACATACATATACATTCATGGAGGTTCCCAGTTGGTTTGTTTGGAAGTATGCATTGTGTGAGTGCTGGTTTAGGGTCCCAGGAAGGGGGAGACCCTGTCGTGGTCCTGGGCTTGATCCTTTGGCGCCAAATGTAACTGACTTCCCCCAGTTTTGCTTTTAAACATTGCTGTGAATCTGCTAGTGAGTGCTGGGTTTTTTGTGTTTTGTATTAATGTTTGTAATGCTCCCCTGCGGACCTGACACCCAGGTTGCTCGGGGGTTAACTGCCTGGGTTGCTGGGAACTTTGCAGCTGTCTGTCAGTGTTCAGGGCTGTGGAGTTAACAGTGGCTTAGGATGTGTACCCAGTCCAGTCTGTGAGTGTGGTCCATTCCTGTGTTTTGTATTTACATAGGGGAGGTTACAAAAGCCTGTGTCACCCTGGGAGGTTCCCAGTTGGTTTGTTTGGAAGTATGCATTGTGTGGGTGCTGGTTAGGGTCCCAGGAAGGGGGAGACCTTGTCTTGGTCCTGGGCTTGATCCTTTGGCGCCAAATGTAACTGACTTCCCCCAGTTTTGCTTTTAAACATTGCTGTGAATCTGCTAGTGAGTGCTGGGTTTTTTGTGTTTTATATATATTTATATATTTATATGTGTATTGCAAGTTGAGGGGGGCCCTTCATGGATTCTTCCACCGGGGCCCTGAGGCTTCTAGTTACGCCTCTGATATTCACAATAAAATTGCTTGGAAAACATAATATTTCTTAATTTCTCACACTTCTTAGATTCATATAAAATTAAAGTTTATAAATAAATATTTGATGTTAAAAGATAGCCCTATTATATATGTGTTTATATGAATTTGGACAGTTGCCTCTGTCCTGAAGGGGTTAATTATCTGTTGTGTTTACATAGATTAAGATTTCTGTTTTGTTTACCGGTTTAAAATTCCATTTTCCATGTAAATACTGTCTGTAGGGCTGAGTAATTTGACTTACCTCTGCTCTGGTAACAGGATTTTTTTTCAGTATGTTCATTCTTCTAATCCTTGGACATCTGCTATCTTATTAAATATAAATTAAAAGCTGTGATTTCCTGTGGGTAACTATTGTTCATTTTATTAATCATTGAAGAGGAAAGATTGTCTCTTTCTTTCCAGCTGTAAATTAGGTTATAAGAAGCCAAATCACGAAGATTTAAAATTGGAACCATGATCTATGATTGGTTAGCACTAATTTAAGTGTCGATGTTCATTAACAATAAATTACTGTCAAACACTAAATCTCATATCTTTAGTGGAAGGGAAAGGATCAGTGTGTGAGAGGAAGAGAGATACATTTTTTAAAAAAAATAATTGATGCATTTAATCTATAGTTTCCTAGAGCATGCGTTTAAATGGCATTATTAGAAATTGACAACTTAAAATACAAAAAAACATTGATTATTATAATTAATAGTTAGCATGTTATGAATTTATTCAATAGAATATTATTTATATTACACATACTATAATATATATATATATATATAGGATAGAGAGGAGAAAAACGAGGAACTGCAAAACTCTTTCCAAAGTGGTTAATTTATTGAGCAGACAGGTAAAAGACACAGCCACAGTGTGCAGGGTTAGATCTGACGCGTTTCCCGCATGCTCACATGCGCTTCATCAGAGATCTACAGGTGTTCACCTGTGGTCAGGTTAAATACTTGTATTAGCCAATAGTGTATGGGCAAGGTACTGATTTGTCACATGTGTGAATATAAAATACAAATAACAAACTTGAATTGTGTAAAACTATTATCAAAAATTTGTTTGTGAATAGTGGTCTGAATATTATAATGTGACATTAAATGGTGATTAAAAATTGGCATAACTGGGTATTTCTGATAGTAAAATGTGGTTAAGATGTTCCTAAAAGCTATGTGCTGAGTGTAAGGGTAATAATATATTCCTAAGGACTAAGTGCAAAGTGTGATTCTTCTAATTATAAAAAAGGAAAAGAAAAATGAGGTGCTTAGGTAGTAATTCTTACTAAGAAGCACAATAATAAAGTAAAAACAACATATTGTAGACACAGAAATAGGGTAAAGTAAACAACAACTTATTGTATATATAATGTCCAACCTAATCAAATAGTCTCCAAAAAAACACAGCAGCAATAAGTAAGAGGCCGCATTCTCTGAATTTCTTAAAGTGTTTTTAATTCCATGAAAATTCGGGGTAGTTGACCCCTTTTTCAGGGGAGAGACTACAGAGGGTGGGGGTCCAGCTTGAAAATAATTAAAAAAAATAAAATAAACGTTGACCTGCCACTGCCTGCACTGATATAGAGTGTGACATGATACTTCACTAGTGTATCTGACTACAGGGGGTAGTCTTTCTGTTTTACCTATTGGTGTTTATGTGTGTATGTATGTATGTGACTGTGTGTGTATTTATGCATGTATGTGTGTGTATATTTGTGAAACCAGCAAATTACAGACCTTGTTACTACAGCATGGGGGGGGCGGGGGGTAAACACTGTCACTATACAGTACCATTATAGACAGTACAGGGGGGCTGGACCATGTCACAGACTACTGTGGTCACTTTATAAAGTACTGGGGCGGGTAGGGTCAGGCCAGCCATCTCACCGGCAGATTACAGACTGTGTCACTGACTCACTATATACAGTACTGGTGATTTAAACAGTGTCACTATATACAGTAATAGGGGGTCAGACCATCTCACAGACTGTGGGCACAGGGCACCTCCTTTTGCAGACATGTAATCTGATTCACAATTTTTTTCTGTGTTAAATGTTAAAAAAAAAGATATGTATCAAATTCACTTTTTTTTTTGGGGGGGGGGGTTGGGGGGCCCTTCTTAGATTCTTGTACCTGGGCCCTGTGGCTTCTAGTTGTGCCTCTGCCCTTCTTCAGACTGAAAAAGTGGTTAACTAACCTGAAAGATCACGGAATTAAAATACTTTACTAAAAAAATAAAACAAATTACACTGGCCAGCAGAAAAAATATCAGAGAACTAATAGGTACCATAGTCTAGGCTTGATCTCCTGATTAAAAATCAATGCTTAGTTTTCCCCCCAGCACATATAGTTATTTTGATGATCAAACATGACTGGCAGCTAAGACACTTATGAGCCTGGAAAATACAGTGGCCATAATGTTCCTCTCGATTATCTCAAGAAGATATTTCTTCCTCCCCTCTACATTAAACTCAGGCTGGTAAAATGCTTGGAGAAGACAAACTCTAAAGAGTTCCATATACCTGACTGGAAAATTTCTAAACATCAGCATAGGTAAACTGAAACAAGGGGTCTTCTTTGGATCCCAAATCCGGTATATCGTAAAAGATGGGGCATTTATGGAAACTCTCACTGGTGAAGAATGAGAAGCCTGGATGAACACTTCCTAGGTAAACTGAAATCTCCTAATTTCTGTGATGGTGTTAATAAATGTCTGTGTGGTACAGGAAAATTGGATCTCGCATATCAATTAAGCTACACTTTCTACGCTCCCATTTAAATTTCTTCCCTACCAACCTTGGTGATGTATGGGATAAACAAGGTAAGCATTTGCACCAATATAGGGTCAATGGAACAGCGCTACCAAGGTTTCAGGAATGACTCTACAATGGCAGATTACTGTTGTATTGTGATGCTCTTGATGCAGTGTATCCCAGACATGATGAGTCATCATATTTTTTAGTAAAATGTACTTATATAGATTAAATCCAATATTGTTGTACGTGTCATACTAACACTTTTTTGTTATAATAAAAAGTTTTGTTTTTCAAAAATCTTGGGTGCCAGCAGAAATCTAAATTCATAATCAGCATTAAAAAACTGGTCTAGAAAATTATGTTTGTATTTCTGACGATTACATAATTAAAAAAAAATGTTTAATGTAGAACTGTGCTATTGATCGTTGCATTAACACATTCATAAGAAGGTCTAAACTGAAAAAAAATTGTATACTGAATACTTAATTTTGTCTTCATGAACTTTAAAACGTAACTTAAGTCAGGGTTGACCACTTATATTTTTTTTTTATATATATATTTCTTTATTTAACATTGTACATCAACAAACAAAAGAAAAATTAACAATATAAAGCTTTGTTACATAAAGTAAGGAAAGAAGATAATTGAAAGAAAATCTGACATTGTTTTGTCAAGTTCTTTACATCTTAAGCCTAATAATGTTAAAAATAGTTTCGATTTTTCTTTCTTTTCTTTTTTTTTTCCTTTCTCAACCCTTCTTTTTCCTTATAATATTAGCTATAGCAAAAACTGTACAATTTTTCTTTTTACCTAAATGAGGGGTCATTGCATAATCATATTGCAACCAAGGATAACCCTCCCACGGTTTAGCACATCTATATTAATGTATTTACAAGGGAGAGAGGGGAGGGGAGAGAGGGGATAAAAGGGAGGGGAGAGAGGAAGAGAGAGAAAAAAAAAAGGGGGGATTAGTCCTACAGGATCACCAGAGTCCCAGCAGAACCAATTCCGAATTCCGGAAAGGGAATATTAAATGATCTATTTCTCCTGGAGATAAGCTCTTAATGAACATGGACCATTTTTGAAAAAAGGAACAAATGTCTTGGTCATTGTTCATATCTGTGTCAATTTTTTCTATCATGCATTGCTTTTGCACATAATTTTTGATTTCTGTGAAACTGGGAGCATTGATATTTTTCCAGTAACGTAAAATCAGGTTTCTGACTGATAATTGTATTTATAAGTTTCTTGTGGATTTGTTTTGCAGGATCTTCCCATAGAAAGATACTATGGGAGAAAGTTAGTTCAATTGATGGTATTTTTAGGATCCTATTGATCCAGTATTCTACTTTACGCCATAGCTGTTTAATTCTAGGACAGTCCCAAATCATATGCTTCAAATCGGCTGCCTTTCGTGAGCATTTTGGGCATGTTGAAAAAGACTGATTTCCCCATTTAGCGCCCTTTGCTGGTGTATAATGGGCCTGATACAAGAGCTTTATATGAGACTCTCTCCATGTTGAAGACACCGTAGTTGTTTTTACTCTTTCAATTGACCTTGGAATAGTGTCATGATTAATTACTAACTGAGGATCGAAATTATTCCATTGTTCAAACAAGTGTTCTAAGTTTATATCTCCTCTTTTTGAGAGTATCAATTGGTAACATAAGGAGATTGAGCGTAATCCACCCCTCACCAGTGAAAACCATTTCTCAAGTGGTCCCCAAGACCAATTCCACCCATGTTCAGCAGTTAGTTTAAAAACATAGTGTCTTGCCTGTAAATATGTGAAAAAGTCAGTGTTAGGGAGGTTAAATTCTCTTTTAAGTGTATCAAATGTTTTAATAGTTGTTAAGTGTGTATCTATTAACTCTGAAATTTTGGTTAAACCCAGAATTTCCCATCTTTTGAATGGAGGAGATTGAATACCCATTTGGAATTCCGGGTTACCAATCAGCGTTTGAAACTTTGGCATGTGAGGGTCTATCTTTATCAGCTCTAAAAGTTTCCAAAATGCTTGAATTGGTCTGAATATAGATCTAATCTGTTTAACATTTTTTGGCATTGTTTTTCTTCTACAATGTAATAAAGAAGATGGAAGATATGGAAAAAGGATGTTTCGCTCCAACGTGTTATTAGTAATATAATTGATATCTAATATCCAGTCTGGGATTAGCCTTGACAAACATACAAGGTTATATAGTTTTAGATCTGGAAGAGCTAATCCTCCGTCCTCTCTTGCCAGGGAGAGCCTGCCCAAGGAAATTCTAGGTCTTTTACTTTGCCAAATGAAGCGGCGTAGTGTGGCCTTAATTTCATATAAGTCTTTCGTCTTTATAAGTACTGGGGTGTTTTGCATTACATAAAGTATCTTGGATAGGAGAATCATCTTGAACAGGGCAATCCTCCCAGAGAGGGAAAGCGGAAAGCTCTGCCAGTTCTTCATAGTCTCTTTAATTTTAAAGAGGGTTGGTGTAATATTAAGTTTGTACCACAGATCTGGATTACGAGATATGTATATACCTAAATATTTGAAAGACTCCTTAACTATTTGAAAAGGAACGTTGGTTGCTGAGTCCAACTCCTTCTTCAGCCACATGATCTCTGATTTTAAAATATTGACCTTATAGCCAGAGAAGGAGCCAAACTGGTCAATTAGTGTAAGCAGTTTGGGAAAGTTAATTTTAGAATTAGAGATATATAGCAATATGTCGTCTGCATATAGAGCTATTTTTAACTCGATATGTCTTATCTTGATCCCATCTATTTGTTGTCTGATCATAAGGGCTAGTGATTCAATTGCTATGTCAAACAGTAGTGGCGACAAGGGACAACCTTGTCGCGTGCCTCGCTTCAGTGTTATTTCTGCTGATTGCATGTTGTTAATAAGCAGCTTTGTATGTGCGTTATGTTGTGTTTTAGAGATAAATTCTAATATGTTGCCTTTCAAACCAAACTTATTCAAAGACCATAATATATGATCGTGGTGAACTGAGTCAAAGGCTTTTTCTGCATCAATTGTAATTATTGATGCATCCAAAGCCTCAGTCTCCATTGTTAAGCCTTGATTATCTAAGAAATTAAAATAATCAATAACTAGAAATAATTTCCTTATTTTAGATGCTGAGTTTCTGTTGTTTAAAAAGCCTGCTTGATCAGTATGAATTATATTGCTTAAGACTGTTTGCAATCGGGAAGCTAAAATTGAAGCTAATAGCTTATAATCAGTATTAAGTAGTGCAATGGGTTATAAGAGTCCATTTTAAAGGGATCTTTCCCTGGTTTTAAAATTAGAGTTGTGAAAGATGCAAAAAAATTGGCGGGGACCAGGTTATTTTGAACAAAAAAATAATTATATAGATTCTTCAGATGGGGCGTTACTTGTAGCTCTAAGATCTTATAATATTCGTTTGAGAGGGCGTCCGGGCCAGGAGCTTTGTTTATTGGTAATTTTTTAATAACTTTAGAGATTTCCTGATCAGAAATAGGAGAGTTTATATCTTGTATCATTCCTGTATCTAAGGATGGGTAAATCAGCTTTTCCCAGTATCTATCTCTTTGAAGATAATTGGATTCTCTGTATTTATAAATCTGTTGGTAATAATTGGTAAAAATCTCCAATATTTCTTCAGGGGTATTATAGGTCTTATCTTCACTATATATTTTCAGAAATACCGGGGGTCTATTATTGTTTTTGACCAGAAATGTGAGGAGCTTGCCTGATTTATTTCCATGCCTGTAGTATTTTGCTTGTGTTTTAAGTTCTCTTTGAGTGGTTTCTTTTAAAAGAAAAATATCTCTTTCTTTTTTTGCTTTATTATATTTGTCCCAATTTGATTGTGTGTTAGTTTGCAAGTATTTATTGTAAGAATTCGTTACAGATTGGGAGACTTGTTTCTCTTTTTCCCTTTGTTTTCTTTTTTGCCTTACATTGTAGGCGAGAATCTGGCCCCTGAGTACCGCTTTACTTGAATCCCAGAATATGACGATGAATATTATCAAGATAATCATTATTATACTGTTGGTATTCCTCAAATTTGGCTCTAAGCCAGTTTTTAAATTTAATATTTGTATATAGGTGCCTAGGAAAGTAAAAGCGAGCAAAAAGATCATTATTATTTCTCATGAATATTTGTAGTGAGATCGGAGCATGGTCTGATAGACATATGGAGCTTATATCAGATTGGAGTTTCTTTTTGGCTATGTTATCATCTATCAGAAAAAAATCTATTCTAGATAATGATTTTTACACTTTCGACATACAAGTATATTTTCTACTCTCCGGATTCTGCATTCTCCATATGTCCATCAGGCCAAGATTTTGAGAAAAAGCTCCTAGTATCCTGGTCTCCATCCGATCTCTTTTAGTCCTTATTGATTTAAATTTATGTCTGAATCTATCTAATTGGGAGTGGAAAGTCATATTAAAATCTCCTCCAATAAGCAGGAAACCTGGAGCCATCTGCAGTATCCTCACTTGGAGGGAGTCCCAAAACTCGTTACATAAATAGTTAGGAGCGTAGATATTGCATATTATATAAACTGTGTTATCTCATTTTATTTTGATAATAAGGTACCTACCCTCAGAGTCAATGTCCGTTAGCAGAGTTTCATAATTAATTTTTTTTCCAATCAAAATAGCTACCCCTTTTTTTCTTTTCTTACTTGGTGCAGCAATGACACTTTCTACCCAGGCAAATTTTAATTTTTTTGCTTC
The DNA here is from genome assembly GCF_027579735.1 of Bombina bombina. Classification (NCBI taxonomy): domain Eukaryota; kingdom Metazoa; phylum Chordata; class Amphibia; order Anura; family Bombinatoridae; genus Bombina; species Bombina bombina. The sequence goes on along the minus strand of NC_069502.1, from coordinate 666,532,016 downwards.
TTCAAGATTTAAATGTGTTTCCTGAAGTAGAGTTATATCAGCTTTTAATTTTCTTAGGTGTGTTATAATAGATTTTCTTTTAATGGGAGATGTTATACCCCCTACATTCCAGGAAATAATTTTTAGTGCAGCTGAGCTACTCATGATTTTTTAAGAAAGAAAAAAAAGAAAAAGACACCCCATATCAAAAATATAAAGGGGAAGAAGAAAAAAAAAAAAAAGAAAAAGACCTCTCACCCTCCATCCCCCCCCCCCTTGCCTCCCCCCCCCCCTCGAGAGTTCCTGCCCCCCATCCAGAAATTACTTCCCATTGAGCCCCTATCCCTAGAGTCGAGGGAAAACCAAGCCTTTTTTAAGAAATTCAGTTCATTATCAGTTTGCGCAGTCAACCGGTCAAAGTTAATTCTTCTTTAGATTGGTATCTGCAAGGATCTCTCTAACTATCTGAGAGCTTTCTTCTTCTCTTACTTTATCGAAAAGGAAGGTTTGGTTTTGAGCGGAAATTTTTAGTCTAGCCGGGTAGATAATGGTGGCTTGTGCACCCTGATTGATTAATTTGGTGCAGAGTGGAGAGAGCTCTTTTCTTTTGAGAGATGTCTCATATGAGAAATCTTGAAAAAGGAGAATTTTAAAGCCATCAATCATAATTGGCTGTTTTATCCTAAATTGACGGAGAAAAGTAACCTTATCTTGAAAGTTCAAGAATTTAGCCAAAATAGGTCTAGCTTTAGAATTCGAGCCTCCATTTTGGTTAAAACTCCCCACTCTGTGTGCTCTTTCAACCGAAATGGGTGAAGAAATTGGGATATCCATTAACTGTGGTAGTGTAGTAGAGACAAATTTAATTAAATCTTCGTGTTCCCTGCTCTCAGGAAGGCCTATTATGCGCAAATTATTCCTACGGGAACGATTTTCCAAGTCTTCTATTTTATTCAATAGTTTATTAACTGCTAGACTATTACCTTCCACTCTGGGTTTAAGAAGATCTTGTGTGTCTTCTAAATCTGACAATCTTTTTTCTACCTCTTGTAATCTAGTTGCGAACTGTTTAACTTCAGTAGTGAGATGTAGTATGTCTATCTTAATCTCGTCTCTTAAAGATTCAAATTTTGGGGTGAGGGCGTCCGCTATACTTGCTACTAAACCTTGCATGTCGACACATTCAGTGTTTTTAGGTGTGGTGGTGGGAGGTAAGTGAGTTTCAGTGAGTGTTTCTGTGAGGTTTTTATTCTTCCTCTCTCTTGATTTGGTGGCCATATTTGGAGATGGATGTGGAGAGTGAGTTGGTGATTTAAGGAATTTATCCATGGGGCATAGTGTGCCGTGTGTTTCTTAAGACCCCCTACTAAATACAGTTCCGGGGGGGGGAGAGTGATAAAAAAAAAAAAAAAAAAAAAAGGAGAGGGGAAAGGAGGTGAGTGTGCCGGGATTGTGAGAAAGTGTAAGTAATGAGTGTGTGGACATGCAAGTGAGCTAAAGAGTGTAGCCTTTATGCAGGTATTTTAGTTAAATTTGAAGAGGATAAAATGAGAGAGTATACTAGGGGAAGAAGTGCTCTATTATTGGTATCTAGTCAATATTTTCTTTTTTTTCTTTCCCTTTCTCTTTTCCTCCTCCCTCTCCTCCCTCTTTCCCAAACCAAAAGTATCCAGTAATTCAGTTAAGTTTAATGAGATTGATTTTATAATTGCTATTATCCTGTAGCGGTAGTGCACTAATCCCAAATGTTGACGGCACTATGTAAATAAACAATTTAGAGATAATACTGTAATCAGTCAAGCTTATTCTTATGACAGCGGTGATTTACTGCAAGACACCTTTTATATTAAATATCAGTCCGCAACCCCTTGTTTAAGCAAGTAAAAGAGTAAAACAATGAGCATAACAAAAAGTAATTCAGTTAGCCACAGGTTGGTTTCCTTTTTCTTTAACCCTCTCCCTCCCCTGCTCTCCCCTCCCCTCTTCTCAGAGGTTTTCCCCTTCTTTCTTCCCTACCCCCTTCTTTCCTCTTCTTTTCCCTGTCTCAGGCTTGATTAAATTAGCTTTTTAACTCAGTCAAGCTACTTATTTCTATACAGTTAGATATAGTATGATAAGCAGGAGAGTGTAAGCAAGAGACAACAAAGACCAAGGCATAATTGAAGCATTATTGCATATAAAGTAAAAGTCCAGAGTTAAAGCCTTTTCTCAGTGAATGATCCTTTCACTGCATCAGTTCAAGAGAAAAAAAAACAAAACTTTGAGCAATGTTTAGTTGCTTAATCTAGGAGCAAGCGTGGTGCTAATAGTATACTGCTGAAGATATGAAGCTAGCCCCAGTTCTAAGCCGTGATTTAAAGTTAGTTCAGTTTGTACTGTGTTCTTTGTTTAACTCAGCCAGGCTATTTTGTCCTTGTATAGCTGCTTAGAGTGTAACAATGTAGCCAACAAGCGAGCAGTTAGATATATAGGGAATAGAAATTATTTAGCAGGACAAACAGATGTAGAGCATAAGATATTAGCGCAGCATGTGAGTATAAAGGCAGTCCAGCGCTAAATAACCCACTGTCAGTAGAAATCCTTTCAAAAGCACAAGTGCAGAAAAGAAAAGCATTAAGCGTTATTAAGCCGTTTAGCCAGGGAAAGGGCAGATTCGGTTAGTATGCTTCCAGCTGATAGTATAGTATAGAGTCAGTCCAAAGGTTTAAGTCTCAATTTTTATGCCCATCCAGCCTTGGATATTGTAAACAAAGAGAAAGTTTTATCTTACCGGTGGTCTCTGGGCTGCAGATCGTTTCTGCGGGTTGCTGTTAGCTGGTTTCTTATCCTCCAGGGGATAAAAGCAGCGTCCCGCCAATGCCGCATGCAAAGCACCTTCACTCTCCAGGTACACTCGTCCTCCGCAAGAGTAGCAAATGGCAAAGGATGAAGCCAGGATTAGCAGGTGTCGCTCCACTGTAGGCCAAGGGCCGTGAGCAATAGAAGAGATCCGGCTGTCAATCTCCCTCACGCAGCATCGGTGGGAGGGAGAGACAGTCAAATCACCTGAAGATGTGTCCGGTTTTATTCCATGGTTGTCGGCTTCTGCAGCGTTCCCCCGGTCCTCTCAGGTATCAAGTGCGAGTAAAATTCACTTGTGTGCCCTTGAGCGTTCACTGCTCAACGGCCTTCTCCCGGGGACCAAAAGGTGAGGCGCGATTCCTCCGCCTAACAGGAGCTCGCAGGGCTGTGGGGAGCTACCAGAGTTGCGTCCAGTCTCCTCCTCTTCCGGGCGCTCACCCGTTGACCACTTTTATATTGTGAAAGTTCAAGATTTACTCATCATCATTAAAATGACTGAACATCTTTTATGGGGTTTTTTGAAGCTAGACGCTGACATTCTGATCTGTGCGTAAAAGCCAAGAAAGAAGTTTGGAAACACCTGGGTCATTGTTGTAATATTGGATATCCATAAATAAATTTGTCTGAAACACCATACACATCTATTATGAGAGCATGCAAATTACAGAGGAATATTGTTACATCGGACACATAGGTTTTTTCTCAAAATGAGAAACTGTTTTCATTTTCATTTCAGTACTTTTTGATAGTCTTAAAGCTGAGAACATTTTATCTAAGTCTCAATAAAGCTTTTGTTCTAAAATTTTGCTCCAAAATGTTTGAAGTGCAGGTAAGATATGGAAACATATTAATTTAATCCTAATTAACTGTGAAAGACAATCCATTGTGATAACAAAAAAGTTATAGCTGCTAAAAATGAGAGCAGCAAAAATATCATGTCACAGAGAAATTTATATTACATAGATATTGGCTATGAATATGTCCATAAAAGTAAATATTTAATGTCTACATAAAAAATCTTCCAGTAAGAATGAACATTTCACAATATAAAACTTATAGGTCAAAATAAAATATATAATCTCTATCTCTCAGTCATTTTCAGTCCCAGAATTATTGTAGAAGTAGATAAGTATTATTTGTTATATTATTTACCTAAATAGCAACACAACTAATTGTATACAACAGGTGATAAATATCTGCGCTTAGATAGATACTACAAATAAGGCCACAGTATAAAGGAACCCTCCCAGGTTTCCTACAAATAGACCTAGTTTGAAATATAGACCTTAAGTTCATGAAACACAAAATAAACTATTACTATGGCGCTGTAAGCTAAATATATGTAGTATCAGGTTGCCAGATTCAAAAATATATATATTTAATATATGTAAAGGCAAAAATAGAATTAAAAACAGAATTGTAAAACAACAATATTAAAAAAAAACAATGTTAAAAAACAGTGTTGAGAACAATTTGACATACAAACACAGATGGAAACTGATATTTCCACAGGAGAGACAGGTATTTGATTTTGGAAACTCCAAGCCTCCTATGCAATACAGTCAAAAGTGATCTAAATATGTTTAGAAACATGATTCACTAAGTGTATATATTTATGGATGGATTGGATTATAATGATGAAATTGAAATATGCAAAAATTATTAACTTCAATGTTATATATTATATTAACTAACATTTTTGTGAACTATATTTATGCACTGTAAAGGCTTTTGTCATTTAAGATAACGTGTATTAAACTGTGGTTACATCCATATTAGTCTTTTAGAGATCTAAACATTGTGGTACTTATACCTGTAATATACAAAACCCTTTTTTTAAACACAAATAGTATGATATTCCTTTAAGAGCAGGGTTTATAACGTAATGGATAAATCGTAGGGATAAAGCTTGAGAAAGGCACAATCGCCAAAACATATTAATCTAATTTTGCCCATCTGGGGCTTCTGTAGCTTGTAGACCCAAGAGTATATTGACGGCTGGAGTTGCAGAGAATGAGCGGAGTGATATGAGGACACTGGACTTCCAACTAAGTTTAACCGTATCACTGCACTAAGCTGTGTGACCGCACTACGTAGAGGGATTTACTTCATTTGAGGACAATCTTTCAACATACGGTGTAAGTACTAAGTTACACTATAATTTATATGCACTATAATACTGTTGACAAGGATTCCCTGTCTCACTACAGGATCCCTGGATCACTTTTGACTTTATTGCATAGGAGTCTTGGAGTTTCCAAAATCAAATAACCGTCTCTCCTGTGGAGATTTTCATCTGTGTTTGTATGTCAAATTGTTTTCAACACTGTTCAACATTGTTTTTAACATTGTTGTTTTACAATTCTGTTTTTAATTCTATTTTTTCCTTACATATATTAAATATATATGTTTTCGAATCTGGCAGCCTGATACTACTTATATTTAGCTTATAGGTCCATAGTAATAGATTCTTTTGTTTTTTATACACTTAATGTCTATATTTCAAACTAACACAATAACTAATGCAACTATAAAATGTGCATTATAATGTATAAAATTAGTCCTTATAGTGAACACTGTATTTAAAGTGTTATCTTAATCTTCATATTCACTTTTTTTTTTCCTTTGAGTATGGGTTTCTTAGTGCAGCTTTGCCAGAAGCAGCAACATTGTGCTAGTACTGCATGCCTCATTTTGGAGGCATGCAGATATATTGCAGTCTTGCTAAGATCTGCAAAACCTATGCTATAAACATGCCGATACAGAGGGCTTGGTATCGACCGCCGACGTACCCTGTACATTGGAGATCGCACATTGGAGATTGTGAAGATGTTAAATTTGATTCAAGCTGTTTTGCATGTTAAATGTGTCTGAAATATATTAAGTTATTATTATCATCTGTTACTTGTAGAGCACCCACAGATTCCACAGCGCTAATATAATATATATTAATATTGATGCAAAATTTTTCATGACAAAGAATTGATGATGTAGCAGAACTGTTCAATGCAAGGTCTATTCATACATTTTTGTCATTAACATTTTGTTTATATAGCCCACAGTTTTATGGCATAATTATTCAGTAATTTGTTATTTAGAATTGTGAGCATTTACAATATCTCACAAAAGTGAGTACACCCCTCACATTTTTGTAAATATTATATTATATCTTTTCATGTGACAACACTGAAGAAATTACACTTTGCTACAATGTAAAGTAGTGAGTGTACAGCCTGTATAACAGTCACCACAAAATAACTCAACACACAGTCATTAATTTCTAAACCGTTGGCAACAAAAGTGAGTACACCCCTAAGTGGAAATGTCCAAATTGGGCCCTAAGCATCAATATTTTGTTTGGCCATCATTTTCAGCACTGCCTTAACCCTCTTGGGCATGGAGTTCACCAGAGCTTCACAGATTGTACTGGAGTCCTCTTTCACTCCTCCATGATGACATCACAGAGCTGGTGGATGTTAGAGACCTTGCGCCCCCTCACATTCCATTTAAGGATGCACCACAGATGCTCAATAGGGTTAGATCTGTAGACATGCTTGGCCAGTCCATCACCTTTACCTTCAACTTCTTTAGCAAGGCAGTGGTCTTGGAGGTGTGTTTGGGGTCATTATCATGTTGGAATACTACCCTGTGGCCCAGTCCCCTGAAGGGAAGGGATCATGCTCTGCTTCAGTATGTCAGAGTACATGTTTGCATTCATGGTTCCTTTAATGAACTGTAGCTCCCCAGTGCCGGCAGCACTCATGCAGGCCCAGACCATGACACTCCCACCACCATGCTTGACTGTAGGCAAGACACACTTGTCATTGTACTCCTCACCTGGTTGCCGCCACACATGCTTGACGGCATCTGAACCAAATAACTTTATCTTGGTCTCATCGGACCACAGGACTTGGTTCCAGTAATCAATGTCATTGGTCTGCTTGTCTTCAGCAAACTGTTTGCAGGCTTTCTTGTGTATCATCTTTAGAAGAGGTTTCCTTCTGGGACAACAGCGATGCAGACCAATTTGATGCAGTGTGCGTAGTATGGTCTGAGCACTGACAGGCTGACCCCCACCCCTTCAACCTCTGCAGCAATGCTGGCAGCACTCATACGTCTATTTCCCAAAGACAACCTCTGGATATAACGCTGAGCACATACACTCAACCATGGTGAGGCCTGTTCTGAGTGGAACCTGTCCTGTGAAACCGCTGTATGGTCTTGCCCACCATGCTGCAGCTCAGTTTCAGGGTCTTGGCAATCTTCTTATAGCCTAGGCCATCTTTATGTAGAGCAATAATTCTTTTTTTCAGATCCTCAGAGAGTTATTTACCATGAGGTGCCATGTTGAACTTCCAGGAACCAGTATGAGAGTGTGTGAGAACAATAACACCAAATTTAACACACCTGCTCCCCATTCACACCTAAGACCTTGTAACACTAACGAGTCACATGACACCGGGGAGGGACAATGGCTAATTGGGTCCAATTTGGACATTTCCACTTAGGGGTGTACTCACTTTTGTTGCCAGTGGTTTAGACATTAATGGTTGTGTGTTGAGTTATTTTGAGGGAACAGCAAAGTTACAGTTATACAGGCTGTAACTCACTACTTTACATTGTTCCAAAGTGACATTTCTTCAGTGTTGTCACATGAAAAGATATAATAAAATATTTACAAAAATGTGAGAGGTGTACTCACTTTTGTGAGATACTGTATATTATAATAAAATAAATCCTGGTACCATAGAATTAAAAACACTTTAAAGTGACAGCAAAGTCAAAATTAAACTTTCATGATTCAGATAGAGCATGTGATTTAAAACAACTTTACATAGCTACAAAAACTGCTACCAGATGGCTAGACACACGTTCACTCCCCTGAGCTTAGCTTACTCTTTAACAAAGGATACCAGAAGAAATAAGCAAAATTTATAACAGAAGTAAATTGGAAATTTGTTTAAAATTACATGCTCTATCCAATCAATTGAAGCTTAATTTGGACTTTACTAATAATGGTCATTTCAGGGGGAAGATTCTGTAGGATTTTGTAAATCAAGAGAAACTAATGAATACAACATTAAAAAACTTTCCTGAGAATGCTTACCAGGCCTAATTTGCTGGGGCCAAATCAGATGCAAGATGTAAATGAGCACCTGCACAGATTTAAACAATCGTTCTATAGCAACATGTAGATAGATCAAGCAAACTGCAGCGTAATAAAATATGTTAAGTGGAATGGAGAATGTTAATATACAGTGATATACATTGAGCTCATTTGTGAGAACTTCACTGGAGTATATTAATCTAGTCTCACCAAAAACAATAGCCCAGTCAATTAATACCAGCAAATTCTTCTGAATTTAAGTATGTAGACAGTTAACACCAAGAGTAAGCAAGATTTTTGTGAAGCTCTTCAGAAAAGGTATAGTTAAAATCCCCTAGGCATGGAAAGAAGTGGAATATACTCTAGAGATGTGCATTTGGAGTCCGAACAAACCTGTATTCATCAGAATATTGGCAATTTGTTAATTCTGTACACAATCGAACAAATGGTAGCCTACACAAATAAAAAAACAAAAAAAAAACTAAGAAAAAAACTACAAAACCCCATCGTTAACCCCTAATCCACCACAACCCCATCACGGTATAACCTTCTAAATTATTAACTTCTAAAGTGCCACATCCCATGGCAATATTAACCCCTACACTATTAAACCCTATACCAACACAATCCCCATCAAATTAAACCCCCCACAGTATTAACCCTTAGACCACTACAACCACCATCACAATATAAACCCCTACACTGCTAACCCCTAAACTGCCACAACCTCCATCACAGTAAACCCCTACTCTATTAACCCCTAAACCGCCACAACCCCATTGCAATATAATCCCCTACACTATTAACACCTGAACCACCACAACTCCTGTCACAATAAACCCCCTACCGTATTAACCCCTACACCACCACAATCCCATCGCAATATAAACCCCTACAATATTAACCCCTAAACCACCACAACCCTTACTGCAATAAACCCCCTACACTGTTAACCCCTAAATCACCACAACCCCATCATAATATAACCCCCTACACTATTAACCCCTAAACCACCACAACCCCATCAAAATAAACCCCCCCATAACTGATGTGCTAACCTCACAAGACCCCTAACCTAAGATCCCCTAAGTTAAAAAGAACAATATATATTTTTTAAATGATTAAAAATAAAAAAAAGTTCACCTAAAGATCCTATCCTAAACCACCCTAAAAAAAACAGAATTTATGCTTACCTGATAAATTACTTTCTCCAATGGTGTGTCCAGTTCACGGCGTCATCCATTACTTGTGGGAAATATTCTCCCCCACAGGGAAAGGCAAGGAGAGCACACAGCAAGAGCTGTCCATATAGCTCCCCCTCTGGCTCCGCCCCCCCAGTCATTCGACTGACGGTTAGGAGAAAAAGGAGAAACTATAGGTTGCCGTGGTGACTGTAGTGTATAAAGAAAAAAAAATTCAACCTGATTAGGAAACCAGGGCGGGCCGTGGACCGGACACACCATTGGAGAAAGTAATTTATCAGGTAAGCATAAATTCTGTTTTCTCCAACATTGGTGTGTCCGGTCCACGGTGTCATCCATTACTTGTGGGAACCAATACCAAAGCTTTAGGACACGGATGAAGGGAGGGAGCAAATCAGGTTACCTAAATGGAAGGCACCACGGCTTGCAAAACCTTTCTCCCAAAAATAGCCTCCAAAGAAGCATAAGTATCAAATTTGTAGAATTTGGCAAAAGTGTGCAGAGAGGACCAAGTCGCTGCCTTACATATCTGATCAACAGAAGCCTCGTTCTTGTAGGCCCAAGTGGAAGCCACAGCCCTAGTAGAGTGAGCTGTGATTTGGTCAGGAGGTTGCCGTCCGGCAGTCTCATAAGCCAATCGGATAATGCTTTTCAGCCAGAAAGAGAGAGAGGTAGCAGTAGCTTTTTGACCTCTCCTCTTACCAGAGTAAACGACAAACAAAGATGAGGTTTGTCTAAAATCTTTTGTTGCTTCTAAGTAGAACTTTAAAGCACGAACAACATCTAAATTGTGTAATAAACATTCCTTCTTTGAAACTGGATTCGGACACAGAGAAGGAACAACTATTTCCTGGTTAATATTCTTGTTGGAAACAACTTTTGGAAGAAAACCAGGCTTAGTACGCAAAACAACCTTATCTGAATGGAAAACCAGATAGGGTGGATTACATTGCAAAGCAGATAATTCAGAAACTCTTCTAGCAGAAGAAATAGCAACCAAAAACAAGGAGGAGTCATGGGTCTGTAAACAGGCTTGATTCTAACCAAAGCCTGAACAAAAGCTTGTACATCTGTCACAGCTGCCAGTCGTTTGTGTAACAAGACAGATAAAGCAGAAATCTGTCCTTTTAGAGAACTAGCTGACAACCCTTTATCCAAACCTTCTTGGAGAAAGGAGAGAATCTTTGGAATTTTAATCTTACTCCAGGAGAATCCCTTGGATTCACACCAGCAGATATATTTTTTCCATATTTTATGGTAAATCTTTCTAGTCACAGGTTTTCTGGCTTGGACCAGAGTATCTATCACAGAATTCGAAAACCCACGTTCGATTTGGATGTTCGAATGGACCTTGTACTAGAAGATCCTGTCTCAAAGGTAGCTTCCATGGTGGAGCCGATGACATATTCACCAGGTCTGCATACCAAGTCCTGCGTGGTCACGCAGGAGCTATCAGAATCACCAAGGCCTTCTCCTGTTTGATCCTGGCTATGAGCCTGGGAAGGAGAGGAAACGGTGGAAACACATACGCTAGGTTGAACGACCAAGGCGCCACTAATGCATCCACTAGAGTCGCCTTGGGATCCCTGGATCTGGACCCGTAGCAAGGAATCTTGAAGTTCTGACGGGACGCCATTAGATCCATGTCTGGAATGCCCCATAATTGGGTTAACTGAGCAAAGACCTCCGGGTGGAGTTCCCACTCCCCCGGATGGAAAGTCTGACGACTCAAATAGTCCGCTTCCCAGTTGTCTACTCCTGGGATGTGAATAGCAGATAGATGGCAGGAGTAATTCTCTGCCCATTGGATAATCTTGGTTACTTCCTTCATCGCTAGGGAACTCTTTGTTCCCCCCTGATGATTGATGTACGCAACAGTCGTTATGTTGTCCGACTGAAATCTTATAAAACATTTCAATTGCCATCATATTGTAATAAAAAAGCAATCGATTTGGCCCCTGACAGTGTCTACCAGCATAAAAATCAAAAAGGGGAAGCCTGTTATCTTTTCTGCTGAGGTGAAAGAAAAATGGCTTACCGTTTTCCCTGAGGGGAAAAATGACTGTCATCTAGCATTAGCCTGTGTTGTTAGAAGGAGACTAGTCATACCTGAAGCAGATAAGTCTGCAAACTGTTACCCCCAACTGAAGTTCTCTGGTTTCAACAGTCCTGCGTGGTAACAGAAATGGATTTTAGTTACTTGTGCTAAAATCATAGCCCTCTTAAACAGAAATCTTCATCACTTTTCTGTTGTAGAGTAAATAGTACAAGCCAGCACTATTTTAAAATAACAAACTCTTGATAGAAGAATAAAAAACTACAACTAACACCACAAACTCCTCACCATCCCCGTGGAGATGCTACTTGTTCAGAGCGGCAAGGAGAATGACTGGGGGGGCGGAGCCAGAGGGGGAGCTATATGGACAGCTCTTGCTGTGTGCTCTCCTTGCCTTTCCCTGTGGGAGAGAATATTTCCCACAAGTAATGGATGACGCCGTGGACCGGACACACCAATGTTGGAGAAATCTCCCCTAGATGTGTCCGAAGTGATACATGTATAGAAGACATCTAATCTGACATACTCTTTATAAAATGCTATTCTATGCTGATGACATCTTACTTGTGCTTAATTCACCTACCAAGTCCATTTCAGCTCTTATTAAAGTTCTATCAGAATATGGGCAGTGCTCTTATTCTATGATAAATAAAAGGGAAATATGTGGTTCTAACAGTTAATCATAGCGCTGATTTTTCAATGTTTAAAGCATTCTACCTATTTTACCATTTTCTCCAGTATTAAAGACTTGGGTCTGTATCTTTCCCCCTCCTAGACTGATTGTATACCGTCAATTATAAACAGTTGTATAAAGATGTCTCGAAGGTCACTTGTCCAGGCTTGACAGACTTCACGCCATCAAAATGACGACACTACTGTAATACAAGCATTACCACCTTCCTCTTTACCATCTTAGCAATCATTTAACTCTTTTATACGGGGAAAGCAATATCTTGTGTTGGCATCACTACACTGTATGCTGCCAGAGAGAAGGGAGGGCTTGGGATTCCTTTTCTACAAAACTATCATTCTATCCTTACTAGAATCATAGATTGGCATCATGACTTAAAAACAAAGACATGGGTATATTTTGAATCCAATCTGTACCAACTCATGCTTATTAAATATGTATGCTGCTTTCTTAAAGCCCATAGACATCAATACCAAACTAGCAACCCAATTATCTCGAACACCTTGACAGTCTGGGACAGAGTCAACAAACGTTATAATTGACTGTCAACGCCTATTTCTCCCAACACCCTATTATTAAACAATGCACTCTCCTGCTATGAGCACTGTCCTGCTTTACCTACTGTATTATCCAAGGACAGATGTCCACTATTCTTTTTTACAACTATATCTGGCACCTTCATAAAGCCATTTATAGACATAAATCATTAAATTTGTTTAACATTTCAATATGCGGCTTACTTATTTCCAGATATGGCATTTTTATTATTATTATTAGACCCCTATATATCTCTGATCAATTATGCACCTCAAGATAGAAGCTCAGAGGCTCAGAGGAACTAGGAACTATTTTAATAGAGGATGAATGGGAGAAAATGTTCAATAATAAAAAAAGCTCCTATGTAGCCACTGCTGTAGTAGAAACTAAATTATAAAATATTTGCTAAATAGTCTTTAACCCTGTAAAGGCTGCATAAAATATTTCTGGCGTCATCAGACAGATATTGGAGACACTGATTTCCCATATGTGGTAGGACTGTCCATTTATCTGGTTCCTTCTAGCAACAAGTAACTATATATTCAGTGCTATATATATATATATATATATATATATATATATATATATATATATATATATATATATATATATATATATATATATATATATATATATCATATATATATAAAAATATATTTGATTTGTAGGTGTATGCACTCATCATCTGTCATCAACTGCCAGGGTGCTATACGGATATGTCAATAGTTTCAAAAATAGAATAATCACTCACTGGACTTCAGCTGTCTGTGTAATAAAGATTTTATTTGTGACGTTTCAGGAGAGGAAGGGACTGTTTGGTGTCCCGAAACGTCACAAATAAAATCTTTATTACAGTGAGTGCTTTTTCTATTTTAGAAACTATATATATATATATATATATATATATATATATATATATATATACATATATACATACAGATACGATGATGGGTAGGTCCATTGATAAACCCTTTATCACCATTTTTTTTTCAAAGCATACACATTCCATTCGTTTAGTGCAGAAAACTTCTATATATTATGATTGTGACGGATTACCAGCTACCCTGACTGGGTAGCTCCGCCAAAGGATCCTTCCAACACCTGGAACCTGCCACTATATAGTGGAGAAGAGTGATTATAGCAGTTCCCAACCAAATAACTAGATAGACTAGCATTCAGGTGAAACCAGAAGTACACTTTATTGGGAAAACCACACATCATTTATACACAAGCTAATCTTGATAAGAGCCTTATCAGTCTCCCAAATCTCCTGCCCGCCCACCAGACAAGCTGGCGCCTCCATAATGCCCAATGGCCCCCAGTGTCCAGCGGTACAGGGATGGTGCATTTGGGGTGATCCCAGGGGAGCGGCAGCACTTCCAGGGTGTCGCTGGAAAGCCCTTGGCCCCCCAGTTACTTCAGTCTAAAAAGTACCTTAATCCCTGACTGGGGGTCGGAGTTATGGGCTACCCAGTTTACACCGGGAAGAAGTCTAGGAAATGGGTTTTGAGGAGAGGTCCAAAACCCCCGGTTCCTAAGAGGGCTCACCCCTGGAAATCACCCCAACTCTAGTCCTCCCTGAGAGGTATCAATTCCCAAAAGAGCAGAGCTCTAGGATGAGGGGCCTGATCAAAATATCTGTTGGAATTGTGAAAAAAAACTATTGTGAAACACTGATGACAGTGGGGGTGATTTTTATAAAAGACTTCTAGCATTTACTGTTTAACAGCCTTATTATTTAATTTAAAAGGTAGTATGTATTTCCTAGACAGTATCTTTTTTTAAACAATTTTTTATCTCTAGATGTTGTTAGGGCACAGTTTTATTTGCTTAAAATGATTACATCATTTGTAACTGTCTAACATTTCTTATATTAATGCAACTTTTAAGGATATTGCAAATCGCAATCCATTTTAAATAGGATACTTTTTAGAATAAATCTTTATTAAAACGGAATCAGTGCAGCAAAATTGTGCAAGAAGGTTTTTGTAATTTTTTTTAAATAGCTACAAACAATTGTAGTAGCATAATCTCTGTTTAAATTCGCAGAGATAAAATGCTGTCTAAAATGGGCATATTCCTTATGCCCATATTCTAAAATACTGTATAATACAATAAAGTAATTCTTTGAACTTCATATGGCATATCCTGTGCATCTAAGTCTATAGCTATGAAACCACAGTACCACAGAAGCCAAAATAAAGTAGTCCCTGCAATTGTTAATCATCATAATTATGATAAATATGTGAATGAAGCCTGTCTATAATTTTATACAGTCAGTTCCCAGCTCTATATTACTGTGCATGTTTTTGATGTTGCTCTTTGTGGTTGCAGGGAGAAAAAAAAAACCACATTGAAAATATAACAGATGAAAGAGTAGATTATATTGTGTAGAATCTGTCAAACTTCTAACATCTGCAATTTTCTTTCATGCTTTCTGGTAATGGCTGTATAAAATGTCTGCATTTATCAACAGGTGCTAGAAAGCAAAACAAAAAACACTGACAAAACTTTATTATAAAATAATACAAAAATGATATCATAAAAATTGCAATCATTTCTTTCAAGTAGCCCATCTGGAAGTAAGCAGACCTTTTCATCAGCCTGTTGTATATAAAATCTCATTTAAATCTCAATACATAATTCAACCTCTGAAAAATGTTACCCAGCTGCTCCAAATTAGTTTTTTTTATGCACAAATGGCAATTGAGGAATATTTATTTGAGATAACAAAACTGATTATTTTACACAATACACTGAAGGACGTTAAGATCAGCGACTCATATGTCATTTAAGATTCACGTCAAAATTCAAATAATAATTTTCACACACTATTTGTATACCTGTACATAATTTTTACAGGAAAATAATTTACCTTCATCTGATCAAAGCATCAGTTCTACAACAGCTTAAGAGGTTTTGTTACATCACAGGCAACCAATGCTATAAAGCAGACATGTGCAAATTAGTTTCTGACAAATTATTAATTACATTTTTTTATTTTGTTTCATTTAATATTCATTAAGGAGGTTGCTCAGAATTTGCTAACAAAAATCCATGTCTGCTATTTTGTGTGGGGAATATCTTCAGGCAACAGAGAAGCACCTTAAGATAAAAGTAGTAGATAATGCTACTGATATAAGCCAGTAGCTTCAATTTTTTTTTATCTAATTATTTTTAGCCAACTGGGTAAGGACTGGCTAAGATCAAAAGTGAAGTCTACATACTTATTGTCTAACACTGAATTAATCAACTGACAATGACATTCCTAAATTGCTATTGAATTGTGTAAATTGTACTTCTTTCCCGCCTGTAGCAAAGATTTTTCAGTAATATTTTGAATCTCATAAATGAAACAACATTTTTTGCATGCATTCGCTCAATGGGCCCCATCTATTAAAAGGCGGACGGACAGCTTCTCAACCTGTCCGCTTGCCTTCGGTGAGTGTGTTATGCCGCCCCTTCATTCACACCACCAATAGAGCAAGTAAAGGGAATGTCAATCACCGAGAGCGAGCTGTGATTTTTCTAATGACCGCTGCTTCTTACATTGCGGAAAGCAGGCTCGCATATGCGAAACTGCCCTGCAAGTGCTCCGGAGCAGCTCTCGCTGCTTCGTACATGGAGTAAATTTTGGTTTTTTTTTTAAATTTTTTCTTAAAAAGGGCCTTTTGTTTATAGATACTTGACAAATGCAATGAATATGGGAATATTTGCATCTTTTTTTACAATTGTTTTAAAATGATTGCGCGTCTACTATCAATTTCAATAAAACCTTAAATGACTAAAATATATTTTCCCTCCAAGAATCAAAGTAAACCAGTCTGAACATTATAATGTAATGAGCAAAAAAAGATCAACACCTAGTATTTAGAGAACAAAATTTAGGGAAAGCAGAAAAGTCTCATCAATCTTTCTTCGGAATTTAATTTCAATATATTGGTAGGGAGCTTTATGTACAATAAAGTATTTTTCTAAGCCATATATATATATATATACACACACACACAAACAAAAAGATTTTGCATATATATATATATATATATATTACACAGATATATACACAAACAAATACAAGCGCTGCTTTACAAAGTTGGCATTTATTTATTAGCAGGATTTAAACTATTTTGCAGTCCTTAAACAAACCTCTTGCTTTATAAAAAATATACATACTTGTCTAAGGTTACAGTTAAAGGAATAAGTAAAAAGTAAATATTCATGATTCAGATAGAACATGCAATTTTAAACAATTTTACAATTTATTTTTATTATCACATTTGTGTTGTTCTCTGGGTATCCTTCATTCAAGAGTAAACTTAGGTAGGCTGATAGGAGCTTAGAAATGTGCACGTCTTTAGCATTCTACAGCAGCAGTATTTGTGACTAGGTGTGCAGGTGTCTGAATTTTGGCAGCAGTGTTTGCAAATATGTAAAACATGGCCATAACCACTGTCCCCACACTATAATCTGTTAGATGGCACATCCCCCCCTGAACTGGCACCACACCTTCATAGATGGGAATTTCTATTGAATACTGTTATTCCACTCCGTACATGGCAACAAACTCTTACACTCACCAAGAAAACGTTACACTGTATAACAATGTACGAGAGCTTGCTCCGCACTTGGTGGGTATGCCCAAAAGTCAAACCCATTTGAATTCATGCTTTCTAGCTCTGTCCAAACTGAGGATTCACATTCCTAAAACACCCGCTATAGCTCTTTTGCATGTAAGCATACATACCCTTCCTAAGCACCACAGTAACCTATGCATATTCATTTTTTCATCAGTCAAAACTAACATAGCTAGATCCTAGAAAAAGGAATTTTCCCATAAATGGCCTAAAATTTTGAACACAATGGCATACTTTTTATACACCATGGAAAAAGACATTTTCCACTCACTGAACAAATCTGACCTATTTGAACTTACCTGGACAGAGTGGAAAGATAAATATAATACCCTCTGGTTCCCAAGTGTCACAGCACAAGATCCCAGCTTAGTGACCAATCAGCTATAGGGCACCCCTTCCTATACCCAAAGCCATCAGCCTGCTAACTAAACTATATACATTCCTACCTGATTAGGTTGAACAATTTGATTATGATTCCACAACCCCACCCCCCTTTCCATCTTCCCCTTATTCCTCATCCCCCTCACTATGTTTGGAATAAGAATGTAATGTATCAGTTCTCTCAGGTCTACTTTAACTGTTTTGTTTATCCTTCTGATATGTTTGAATGACCACAAACAGATCATTGTTTTGTTGCATTGACCGTTTTGGACCTGTGTATCCATTCTCTACTTCTAAGTGCCTTTTGATTAGGGGACTTGCGTGTCCCCACTCTCGGCTACATTTGTCTTATGACACTTGCTGTCTTGTTTGATTATTAATTCTCAATAAAAATAAAAACATGGCCATAAACAATGTGGCAAACACTTCTGCCAAACGGCTAAAAGACATGTATACACTTCTGAACTCACCTA
The DNA here is from genome assembly GCF_027579735.1 of Bombina bombina. Taxonomy (NCBI): domain Eukaryota; kingdom Metazoa; phylum Chordata; class Amphibia; order Anura; family Bombinatoridae; genus Bombina; species Bombina bombina. The sequence continues at coordinate 666,514,115 of NC_069502.1, read as the reverse complement.
GGATTACTCTTGAACTAAGTTCATTTAATAAACAGAAGTAAATTGGAAAATTGTTTAAATCTGCATCTATCCAACCCATTTAAGTTTAATTTCTGCTTCACCGTCCATTTAACATTTACAATGAATATAATGTTTCAAATTGTCAAGTCATTATTCAGTTATTTTGTATCGGTAGCCAATTTCGGAGTCTATTCTGTATAATCAATGGCTTAAAGTAACATTAAACCCAAGCATTTACATATAGAGAAGGGGTACTCAACCTTGGTGATCCATAGTTTTTTAAACTGCATTTCCCATGATGCTCAGACACTGAGCATCAGTTGGCTAATCATCAAGGGAAATGTAGTTGCAAAACCTCTGGAGCACCAAGGATGAGCACCCCTGAATAGAGCATATCATTTTAAAACAGCTTTCCAATTTACTTCCATTATTAAATCTGCTACATTGGTATCCTTTGTTAAAGGACCAGCAACACACTACTGAGGGTCATCTGAACACACTGGGGGAGTCAAAGGCAAAATCCATATAAGTGCAGCCACCAATCAGCAGCTAGCTCCCAGTAGTGCACTGCTGCTCCTGAACCTACATATGTATGATTTTCAACAAAGGATACCAAGAGACTGAAGCCAATTAGATCATAGAGGTAAATTGTTTAAAGCTGCATGTTTTGTCTGAATCATGGAAGTTTAATTTTGACTTTACTGCAACTTTAGGAAATTTGATTTTAACCACTAAGCTTAGTGTTAGAGTAAGAGTTTTGGCCAGAATGTGTCAGATGTACGTGCAGATGTGTTTTATTAAAGGGTGATTTTATAATGTGAATAATAAAGAATCTGCTGTTTTTTAAGTCAGTCAGAGCATCAGCTTTCTGTATTTATCATATACCCCTTAAAAAAGTATTTTGATGATGTTCATCTTGTCTGCTTTTCCGTAGCCATTTAAGGACAATATAAATGAGCACCTCCACTGATCAAGCAGTCACTGTGTGGAATGTTGCAGCATAATATTCAGGATTCTGCAGCATACCCTCCAGCTTCACTGGTGCAGTGGAAAAAAACACACCATGTGCTCAATATATTAAACAACAAGGTTGCTTTTGAGATCATGTGAGTCTGCTTCCAGCAAGTTAAGAAGCGTTGGTCATAGGGGTTGTTGATTAGACCAAATTTACTAGTGCAATGATACCTATGTGCAGTGGGTGTATTACTATTATTGGTTATTTGTAGAGCGCCAACAGATTCCACAGCGCTATTAACAAAGACGGAGTACAACAAAACAATTACAGGGATCAAATGGGTAGAGGGCCCTGCCAAGAGTTGCCCACTCACCACAAAGATGGGTTTACAAATTCCTTAAAAACAACCTGGGCAAAATTTTCAAAGCTACTTTACAGGTGTCAACAAATCTAATAAAAGTGCATTGGACTTTTTTTTTCATTTTTTTTTTAAAACTAAGCATAATAAATCATGTTATAAAGAGTTTTATGTTGAGCTTGAAGGGACATGAAAGCCGTTTTTTTTATTTCTGATTTGGATAGAACATCTGCTTTTAATTAACTTGTTTTGTTCTCTTGATATCCTTTGTTAAAAAGGATACCTAGGTAGGCTCAGGAGCTGTTGATTGGTGGCTGCACATATATACACATTATGTTATTGGTTCCCAGCAAGCTCCGAGTAGTGCATTGCTGCTTTTTCAACAAAGGATATCAAGAGAATGAGGCAAATTAGATCATAGCTGTAAATTGGAAAGTTATTTAAAATTGTATGCTCTATCTGAAAACATTTGGGTTTCCTGAAAAAAAAACGACTGCAACCGCATCAGTTTAGACACTGGTTTTAAAGTTTATCACAAAAATAGAATTAATTGTAACCTCAAAGAAATAAATTTCACCTGAACCTTTTTTTTTTTAATGAAAGAGATGCTGGTAAAGGTGGTGCATTCATTTTTCTGGTAGCAGTATATTGTTGAGGATAACCGAGCTTAAAGGGCCACTAAACTTAAAATCTTTCTTTCATGATTCAGATAGAACATACAAATTTAAACAACATTACAATTTACTTCTATTATTTATTTTGCTTAATTTTTTAGATATCCTTATTTGAAGAAAAAGCAATGCACATGGGTGAGCCAATCACATGAGGCTTATATGTGCAGCAACCAATCAGCAGCTACTGAGCATATCTAGATATGCTTTTCAGCAAAGAATATCAAGAGAATAAAACAAATTAGATAATAGAAGTAAATTAGAAAGATGTTTAAAATTGCATTCTCTTTCTAAATCATGAAAGAAAAAATATGTGTTTCATGTCCCTTTAAGTGCCATAAAATAACAGTAGAATGCTGGTTTTGTTGTGCAGTAGTGACTATGCAGCATCTATGCCCTGCGTCTAACACAGCTTGGCTTTGTACATATGGTATCTACAGAACATTTACAGTGCTATAAAAACAGCAAAATGGAATTTCAGCTAAAAAATCAAAAGTGTAAAAAAGATTCTTCACTGAAACAGCACCGATCCAATCTCACTGCACAGAAAAAGAAATTCTATTCCACACCTCATTGATATCAATTAAGCCTTAGAGTAGCTTTTCGTACACAAATGGATTGTTATTTCCAGCAGGCCATACAATTTCAGAAGATGCCAGTGTGCAGATATACAAGAAAAAAAAATCTCAGATTTTACTGTTAGTCACTTTATACCATTTTGCAAGAAAATAAATAGCAGTAAATGATCTAATGATACAGTATTATATTATACATAACTGCTAAAATATCACTTCAGAAACAGATTACTCTGCTTATTTTGACAATGTATGTATTCTGTTGTATTCTTTTGAATCCCTATATTAAGTGGCAATGGCAGCTATTTTATAGTAATCATCAACTAAGGACATGTGAAACGTCACTTTGTATGGATATTGATCCTCAATAAAGGATTGTGTGTTCTTTTAATACAGAAGTGCTGTTTTTTGTTATTGAAGAATTTAACTATAGAGTTCCCATCACATATTTATTGTAGGGATATTTCATGATGTGGAAGCTCTGTATCACTGTCAGTTTTATGTCCTAGTTTTAATTGAGGAACTCTAGGACCATATAAACCTCACCTGGAAATATCTATACTTTGCTTCTCTATATAGCTAAACCACAGATCACCCAGATCAACCCACATGACCATCTACTTCCATCCAGAAGCAAACTCACTTTTCTGACATCCAAGACTCCACCATGTACCTCCAAGTCGTGGAAATACAGAATGTTTAAAAAATCAGGCTCGGATGAAAACAAATGGTTCACTTTATTTAAGAGTAGAGATCACACAACAGTAAAAGCACATATAGCCAATATGTAGGGAGACTAGGTCTTACGCATTTCGGCTGTAAGCCACCTAAGTCATAGACATTAGGCTCCTTACCTTACACCACATATTTATAGGCCAAATAATTGCATTCCCAAATAGTGCAGAACCACCAAAAATACAGGAGTCAAATGCTGACAGGCATACCATTATTATTTTGTCATACAGTTTATTCCTAAGAAGCAATGGACATAAGACCATAAGCTTACATCAGAACTTAAGATCATTGAGAACAAATGACTTCACATTTTCAGGTTTTGTAAAGGGAAACAGGGACTTTACATAAATCAGAAGGGCAGATATGGGCCCCTAGTTATCAAGCCGTCAACCTCAAATACGCTGGAATTCCGCAGCGTATTTTTGGCGAGGCTGATTCGCCTTAGTTATCAAGCCCTGCTGCCCGGCAAAAGTAGAATATAGTGACATAAGCTTCGATCCGCCGGACACAGTCAGACACAGATCGATTCTTACATCACTCCAGATGTTCCGAACACAAGTTCGGCACAATCTGACTACTTTTGCTAGTTATCAAATGACTAGCAGGTATGCTCGGCGCTTTTCCGGCCCAGCGTACCCTGGAGGCGGCGGATCCCATAGGAATCAATGGGAGTCTGACCATAGCGAAAGTTCATATTCGCTGCTGCCCGATATCCCATTGCATCCTATGGGAGATGTCTGCACCTAACACCCTAACATGTACCCCGAGTCTAAACACCCCTAATCTGTCCCCCCCTACACCGCCCACCGCCGCAACTAAATAAATGTATTACCCCCTAAACCGCCGCTCCCGGAGCCCACCGTCACTCTAATAAACTGATTAACCCCTAAACCGTCGCTCCAGGACCCTGCCGCCCTATAATAAATATGTTAACCCCTAAACCGCCGCTCCCGGACCCCACCGCCACTATAATAAATATGTTAACCCCTAAACCTCCGCTCCCGGACCCCACCGCAACTATAATAAAATTATTAACCCCTAAACCTAAGTCTAACCCTAACACCCCCCTAACATAAATATTAAATACATCTAAATATTATAACTCTTATTAACTAAATTAATCCTATTTAAAACTAAATACTTACCTTTAAAATAAACCCTAATATAGCTACAATATAAATAATAATTATATTGTAGCTATCTTAGGGTTTATTCTTATTTTACAGGCAAATTTCAATTTATTTTAACTAGGTACAATAGCTATTAAATAGTTATTAACTATTTAATAGCTACCTAGTTAAAATAAAGACAAATTTACCTGTAAAATAAATCCTAACCTAAGTTACAATTACACCTAACACTACACTATCATTAACTAAATTATTCCTATTTAAAACTAAATACTTAGCTGTAAAATAAACCCTAAGATGTAATTAATAATTAAAATTGTAGCTATTTTAGGATTTATATTTATTTTACAGGTAACTTTGTATTTATTTTAGCTAGTTAGAATAGTTATTAAATAGTTATTAACTATTTAATTACTATCTAGCTAAAAGAAATACAAAATTACCTGTAAAATAAATCCTAACCTAAGTTACAATTAAACCTAACACTACACTATCATTAAATTAATTAAATAAATTAGCTACAAATAACTACAATTAAATACAATTAAATAAATTAACTAAAGTACAAAAAATAAAAAAATAAAAAAAATTAAAAGTTACAAACATTTAAAAAATATTACAACAATTTTAAGCTACTTACACCTAATCTAAGCCCCCTAATAAAATAACAAAGCCCCCCAAAATAAAAAAATGCCCTACCCTATTCTAAATTACGAACGTTAACAGCTCTATTACCTTACCAGCCCTTAAAAGGGCCTTTTGCGGGGCAAGCCCCAAAGTATTCATCTCTTTTGCCTGTAAAAAAATAAATAAAACCCCCTCAACATTAAAACCCACCACCCACACACACCCTACCCTAACCCAAACCCCCCTTAAATAAACCTAACACTACCCCCCTGAAGATCATCCTACCTTTAGCCGTCTTCAGCCAGCCGACCACCGATGGAACAGAAGAGGACATCCGCAGTGATCAGCCAATAGAATGCGAGCTCAATCTGATTGGCTGATTGGATCAGCCAATCGGATTGAACTTCAATCTGATTGGCTAATTCAATCAGCCAATCAGATTTTTCCTACCTTAATTCCGATTGGCTGATAGAATCCTATCAGCCAATTGGAATTCGAGGGACGCCATCTTGGATGACGTCACTTAAAGGAACCGTCATTCGTCGGGAAGTCGTCGGTGGAAGAAGATGGCTCCGCGTCGGCTCGTTTGAAAATGGCTCCGCTCCGGATGGATGAAGATTGAAGACGCCGCCTGGATGAAGACTTCAATCAGATGGAAGACTTCTTCAGCGCCCCTTGGATGATGACTTCAATCGGATGGAAGACTTCTTCAGCGCCCCTTGGATGATGACTTCGGCCGCTGCGGATGTCCTCTTCTGTTCCATCGGTGGTCGGCTGGCTGAAGACGGCTAAAGGTAGGATGATCTTCAAGGGGTTAGTGTTAGGTTTATTTAAGGGGGGTTTGGGTTAGAGTAGGGGTGTGTGGGTGGTGGGTTTTAATGTTGGGGGGGTTGTATTTTTATTTTTACAGGCAAAAGAGCTGAATACTTTGGGGCATGCTCCGCAAAAGGCCCTTTTAAGGGCTGGTAAGGTAATAGAGCTGTTAACTTTCGTAATTTAGAATAGGGTAGGGCGTTTTTTTATTTTGGGGGGCTTTGTTATTTTATTAGGGGGCTTAGATTAGGTGTAAGTAGCTTAAAATTGTTGTAATATTTTTTAAATGTTTGTAATTTTTTTATTTTTTGTACTTTAGTTAGTTTATTTAATTTTATTTAATTGTAGTTATTTGTAGCTAATTTATTTAATTAATTTAATGATAGTGTAGTGTTAGGTTTAATTGTAACTTAGGTTAGGATTTATTTTACAGGTAATTTTGTATTTCTTTTAGCTAGGTAGTTATTAAATAGTTAATAACTATTCTCTAACTAGCTAAAATAAATACAAAGTTACCTGTAAAATAAATATAAATCCTAAAATAGCTACAATTTAATTATTAATTACATTGTAGCTATCTTAGGCCTAGATTTGGAGTTTGGCGGTAGCCGTGAAAACCAGCGTTAGAGGCTCCTAACGCTGGTTTTAGGCTACCGCCGGTATTTGGAGTCATTCAGGAAAGGGTCTAACGCTCACTTTTAAGCCGCGACTTTTCCATACCGCAGATCCCCTTACGTCAATTGCGTATCCTATCTTTTCAATGGGATCTTCCTAACTCCGGTATTTCGAGTCGTGTCTGAAGTGAGCGTTAGAAATCTAACGACAAAACTCCAGCCGCAGAAAAAAGTCAGTAGTTAAGAGCTTTCTGGGCTAACGCCGGTTCATAAAGCTCTTAACTACTGTGCTCTAAAGTACACTAACACCCATAAACTACCTATGTACCCCTAAACCGAGGTCCCCCCATCTGCAGACCGCCACCTACGTTATACTTATGTACCCCTAATCTGCTACCCCTAACACCGCCGACCCCTATATTATATTTATTAACCCCTAATCTGCCCCCTTCAACGTCGCCTCCACCTGCCTACACTTATTAACCCCTAATCCGCCTCACTCCCGCCTCACTAACTCTATAATACATAGTATTAACCCCTAATCTGCCCTCCCTAACATCGCCGACACCTAACTTCAATTATTAACCCCTAATCTGCCAACCGGACCTCAACGCTAATCCATTAAATTTATTAACCCCTAAAGCTAATTCTAACCCTAACCCTAACACCCCCCTAAGTTAAATATAATTTTATTCTAATGAAATAAATTAACTCTTATTAAATAACTTATTCCTATTTAAAGCTAAATACTTACCTGTGAAATAAACCCTAATATAGCTACAATATAAATTATAATTACATTGTAGCTATTTTAGGATTAATATTTATTTTACAGGCAACTTTGTAATTATTTTAACCAGGTACAATAGTTATTGAATAGTTAAGAACTATTTAATAGTTACCTAGTTAAAATAATAACAAAATTACCTGTAAAATAAATCCTAACCTAAGTTACAATTAAACCTAACACTATACTATCATTAAATTAATTAAATAAAATACCTACAATTATCTACAATTAAACCTAACACTATCAATAAATAAATTAAATACAATTCCTACAAATAACTACAATTAAATAAACTAACTAAAGTACAAAAAATAAAAAAGAACTAAGTTACAAAAAATAAAAAAATATTTACAAACATTTGAAAAAATAACAACAATTTTAAACTAATTACACCTACTCTAAGCCCCCTAATAAAATAACAAAGACCCCCAAAATAATAAAATGCCCTACCCTATTCTAAATTACAAAAGTTCAAAGCTCTTTTACCTCACAAGGCCTTGAACAGGGCCCTTTGCGGGGCATGCCCCAAGAAATTCAGCTCTTTTGCCTGTAAAAAAACACATACAATACCCCCCCCCAACATTACAACCCACCACCCACATATCCCTAATCTAACCCAAACCCCCCTTAAATAAACCTAACACTAAGCCCCTGAAGATCTTCCTACCTTATCTTCACCTCACCGGGTATCACCGATCGGTCCTGGCTCCAAAATCTTCATCCAACCCAAGCGGGGGCTAGACATCCATCATCCGGCGGCTGAAGAGGTCCAGAAGAGGCTCCAAAGTCTTCATCCTATCCGGGAAGAAGAGGCGATCCGGACCGGCAACCATCTTGATCCAAGCGGCATCTTCTATCTTCATCCGATGACGACCGGCTCCATCTTAAAGACCTCCAGTGCGGATCCGTCCTCTTCTTCCGACGACTTCCCGATGAATGACGGTTCCTTTAAGGGACGTCATCCAAGATGGCGTCCCTCGAATTCCGATTGGCTGATAGGATTCTATCAGACAATCGGAATTAAGGTAGGAAAATTCTGATTGGCTGATGGAATCAGCCAATCAGAATCAAGTTAAATCCGATTGGCCGATCCGATCAGCCAATCAGATTGAGCTCGCATTCTATTGGTTTATCGGAACAGCCAATAGAATGCAAGCTCAATCTGATTGGATGATCGGATCAGCCAATCAGATTGAACTTGATTCTGATTGGCTGATTCCATCAGCCAATCAGAATTTTCCTACCTTAATTCCGATTGGCTGATAGAATCCTATCAGCCAATCGGAATTCGAGGGACGCCATCTTGGATGACATCCCTTAAAAGGAGCCTTCATTCGTCGGTAGTCCGTTGGGCCAGCAGGATGTTCCACGTCGGAGGTCTGCAAGATGGATCCGGAAGAAAGAAGATTGAAGATGCCGTTGATAGAAGACTTCAGCCGGATCATGGACCTCTTCAGCTCCCGCTTGGATGATGACTTCAGCCGGATCATGGACCTCTTCAGCTCCCGCTTGGATGATGACTTCAGCCGGATCATGGACATCTTCAGCCCTCCGCTTGGGCTTGGATCAGGACATCGGAGGAGCTCTTCTGGATCGATCGGTGAACCTGGTATGGTGAAGATAAGGTAGGAAGATCTTCAGGGGCTTAGTGTTAGGTTTATTTAAGGGGGGTTTGGGTTAGATTAGGGGTATGTGGGTGGTGGGTTGTAATTTAAAATAGGGTAGGGCATTTTTTTATTTTGGGGGTCTTTGTTATTTTATTAGGGGGCTTAGAGTAGGTGTAATTAGTTTAAAATTGTTGTAATATTTTTCTGATGTTTGTAAATATTTTTTTATTTTTTGTAACTTAGTTCTTTTTTATTTTTTTGTACTTTAGTTAGTTTATTTCATTGTATTTATTTGTAGATATTGTATTTAATTAATTTATTGATAGTGTAGTGTTAGGTTTAATTGTAGGTAATTGTAGGTATTTTATTTAATTAATTTATTGATAGTGTAGTGTTAGGTTTAATTGTAACTTAGGTTAGGATTTATTTTACAGGTAATTTTGTAATAATTTTAACTATTTTAGCTATTGTACCTAGTTAAAATAAATACAAAGTTACCTGTAAAATAAATATAAATCCTAAAATAGCTATAATATAAATATAATTTATATTGTAGCTATATTAGGATTTATTTTACAGGTAAGTATTTAGCTTTAAATAGGAATAATTTATTTAATAAGAGTTAATTTATTTCGTTAGATTTAAATTATATTTAACTTAGGGGGGTGTTAGTGTTAGGGTTAGACTTAGCTTTAGGGGTTAATACATTTATTAGAATAGCGGTGAGCTCCAGTCAGCAGATTAGGGGTTAATGTTTGAAGTTAGGTGTCAGCGATGTTAGGGAGGGCAGATTAGGGGTTAAAAATAATATGCAGGGGTCAGCGATAGCGGGGGCAGCAGAATAGGGGTTAATAAGTGTAAGGTTAGGGGTGTTTAGACTCGGGGTACATGTTAGGGTGTTAGGTGCAGACGTAGGAAGTGTTTCCCCATAGACAACAATAGGGCTGCGTTAGGAGCTGAACGCGGCTTTTTTGCAGGTGTTAGGTTTTTTTCAGCTCAAACAGCCCCATTGTTTTCTATGGGGGAATCGTGCACGAGCACGTTTTTGAGGCTGGCCGCGTCCGTAAGCAACTCTGGTATCGAGAGTTGCAGTGGCGTTAAATATGCCTGTACGCTCCCTTTTTGGAGCCTAACGCAGCCATTCTGTGGACTCTCAATACCAGAGTTATTTTAAAGGTGCGGCCAGAAAAAAGCCAGCGTTAGCTACGCGGGTCATTACCGACAAAACTCTAAATCTAGCCGTTAGGGTTTATTTCACACGTAAGTATTTAGTTTTAAATAGGAATAATTTAGTTAATGATAGTGTAGTGTTAGGTGTAATTGTAACTTAGGATAGGATTTATTTTACAGGTAAATTTTTCTTTATTTTAACTAGGTAGCTATTAAATAGTTAATAACTATTTAATAGCTATTGTACCTAGTTAAAATAAATTGAAATTTGCCTGTAAAATAAAAATAAATCCTAAGATAGCTATAATATAATTATTATTTATATTGTAGCTATATTAGGGTTTATTTTAAAGGTAAGTATTTAGTTTTAAATAGGATTAATTTAGTTAATAAGAGTTATAAAATTTAGATGTATTTAATTAATATTTAAGTTAGGGGGGTGTTAGGGTTAAGGTTAGACTTAGGTTTAGGGGTTAATAATTTTATTATAGTGGCGGCAGTGTAGGGGGGCAGGATAGGGGTTAATACATTTATTATAGGTGGCGACGGTGTAGGGGGGTCAGGATAGGGGTTAATCAATTTATTATAGGTGGCGACGGTGTTGGGGGCAGATTAGGGGTTAATAAGTTTAATATAGGTGGCAGCGGGGTCCGGGAGCGGCGGTTTAGGGGTTAAACAATTTATTTAGTTGCAGCGGCATCTGGGATCGGCAGGATAGGGGTTAACAAATTTATTATAGGTGGCGGCGGTATGGGGGGGCAGGATAGGGGTTAATAGGTATAATGTAGGTGGCGGCGGGGTCCGGGAGCGGTGGTTTAGGGGTTAATAGCTTTATTTAGTTGCGGGGGGCTCCGGGGGCGCCGGTATAGAGGGTAGAACAGTGTAGTTTAATGTGGGTTCTTAGTGACAGGCTAGCAATAAAGCTGGGAAAAAGCAGAAGAGCAGAGAGATCGGATGAGTGATAACTACCACAGTCCGCTGCTCATCGCCCCGTACTTGGTGCACGGCTTTTTGACAGCTTTATTGATAACTTTGGCGAGCATATTCAGGTCCGCGGCGGCGATGGTAGGTGAGCTTAGGCGGGCGTATTGGGGCCGGCGATGGCAGGTAAGTAAACACGTTGATAACTAGAGGCCATGGGCTTCATGAAAGCCTCTTACCATTACACTACACTTTACTCATGTCTAGTCTTAATAATGGTTTACTACATTTTTGCGTATCTTCGGCAAAGATGAGTATTCATCTTTCAAATGCAGTATAATATGACCTCTCGTGGTGAACAAGCACATATATAATGTTAGCAAGGGCTCTGACCCTTATTTGGAACCACTATTCATTGTGTGTGACATCATATTGCATGGGTTTCTAGTTGGAGGTTTTTCATGGTTGGAGGTTTTTCTATAACTTTAGAATGGCTACACTAGTTTGGCAGATATTTTTCAATTTGAATGGAACCTAAAAAACCTGAAAATGTGAAGTAGTTTGTTCTCTATGGTCTTAAAATTATCATGATGTAAGATAATGGTTTTATTTACATAAGAGATATATGTATATACATATGCTTTTTTATTTGAAACCTCTAACTTTAAAATATATTGCTTGTGTCAATGATGGACAAAGTTGTCTTCTTTATGTGATGTCATTATAAAATTAAAAAACTAGCAAGAAAGGATTTCTAAGTTTCAAGATACCTCAGATGATAGAATACTTAATTCCTATATTGAAGTTAACAGGTGCAGCAAACAACTCATGCAGAGAGAGTCTCTCTTTTTTTGTGTCTTTTTTTTTTTAAAGTATGAAATTATTAAATTATAAAAAAACATATGTTGCTGCCAAAGTTTCAATTCGCACTCAAGAAATAAAATGTAGGTAACGTCCTGCTTTCAGCACAGTTTTTTTCTATTTGAACTTCAGTGCAGCAAATTTCCTAGTGAGGGAGAGTTTATGTCAAGTCTTACATTTCCTTTAAGAAGCACAAAACCAGGCACTTATTGATTTCCCTTAACATTATTTTTTTCCATTATTGAGAATTCTTGTTTAACTACAATAATTGTGTTCCCTTTGTTTTGAAAGCTGCAAAATAGGTATGATTAATTGTTTGTATTTTTCTCATGTAAGAAATTTAACGGACACAAATGTATATCTTGTTTCCATTAATAATGGTCAAATTAATTTTTAAGGCGCTCTGTTTTTCAGATACTAATAATTAATTTAATTGTTGTCTTTCATCTCTATTATGCATTTAGGAGTTTTGACAGTAAGTTATAGACTGCTAGGTAGGGATGGGCGAATGTGTAAATTTTTTAATTCGAATGTTAGAACAAATGTTATTACCGAAATTCGAATTATAAATCCAAATGTTGCTAAGAACGAATATTCTTAAAAATTCTATAATCTAATGCTATTTACAGTTTTCAAAATGTCACTTTCGAATTCAAATGTTTATAATTATATCAAATGTCCACATTCGAAATTTCGAATTTAACATTCTATTTAACAAATACTAGTCAGAAGTTCAATAGTTCATGTGGTAGGGAGTCTAGTAAATTGATACATAATAGATACAAATATATCATTTTGAATGTTTCTATATAGAATATTGCATAATTCGAATATTACATTTAAAGAAAGCATTAGAAATACTATTACAAATATAAATTCAAATTTTTCGAAACTAATATTTTCGAATGTAATCATAAAATTCAAAACCGAACATTCGAAAATCGAATGTTAGAATGTTATGTAAACATTCAAAATTCGATTTGAATGTGTTAAAATTTGTTTCATTTTTCGAATGTTGAGAAACATTCGCCCATCCCTACTGCTAGGTGAGATCCCCTCTTTCTCTCAAATTCTCAGACTTGTGTTCAGAATAGCCGTATCAGTAACTACCAGAACATTTACATTTATAATGACAAGTCCACATTCGGACACAGTGTTTGTATAACATTGCAGCAACTTATTGTAGTTGGATGGAAATAGATATGAAACCCAAATATTTTTTTTGTGATTCAGACTGAGCAAACCATTTTAAAAAAGTTTTCAATTTACTTCTATTACCAAATTTGCTTTGTTCTCATGATATGCTGTGTTGAAGATACGTATGTTGGCATCTGGTGCAAAACATGGCAGGAAATAGTGCTGCTATCTAGTGCTCCTGTAAATGTATAATATTCTTGCAAAACTGCTGCTATATAGTGCTCCAGAAATAGGCAGGCTCCTAAGCGTACATCCCTGCTTCTCAACAAAAGACACCCAGAGAATGAAAAAAAATTGAATAGAAGTATATTGGAAAGTTGTTTTAAATCAAATGCTCTATCTGAATCATGAAAGAAACATTTTAGGTTTCATCTCTGTAATGAAGTCACTTTTGATGTCTGTCTCTTTATTGTGATGTCATTTTTATATCTGCCAGATTATGAAGAAAGGTATATATTGTGGTTTCCATAGTGATGAGATTTTATATGTTTATAGTTGACTTATAAGCTATTTTCTTACAAGTTGTCTATTGAAAGATATAGAAAATCTGCTAAGATATTCTGTCTGAGTAGAAGTTGAGTATTGCTGTCAAACAGCTTCAAAACTGTTCCTGCCAGCAGTTTGCCAACTTTGATTTTGTTATACTCTCCCTGCTAACCACTATCTTTGCTTCTGCTACTATACTGTACCTACCGAACATTATTTGCTTTAAGTTTAAAGACTCTTCACATTCTCTGTAATTTAATCTGAGAATAGCCACCTAGCCTGGATACTACAGCAAATATTATCAGCTGAGTTCTTGCAGCTTGCTACAGTTGATTCAGCTTATAATTAACACTTCTGAATACCCACCTACTCATTTACAGATAAAAAACTTTTTTTTCAATGTTTGTTCTTATTAAAGGCATAGTAAACTCAAATATTTTCTTTCATGATTTAGATAGAGCATGCAATTTTAAGCAACTTTCTAAATGACTCCTATTATCAAATTTTCTTTGTTCTCTTGGTATCTTTATTTGAAAAAGCAGTAATAAAAGCTTTGGAGCCGGCCCACTTTAGGTTGAGAACCTGGGTTGCACTTGATGATTGGATGGTTAAATGTAGACACCAATCAGCAAGCCCTATCCAGAGAACTGAACCAAAAAAAATGCTGGCTCTAAAGTTTTTATTCCTGCTTTTTAAAATAAAGATACTGAGAGAAAAAAGAAAAATTGATAATAGGAGTAAATAAGAAATTTGCTTAAAATTGCATGCTCTGTATGAATCATGAAAGAAAATATTTGGGTTTACTATCCCTTCAAGGTTTGTTGCATTTTCACGCACATCCCTAGACAGACACATGAACTGAGATAAGGTAGGTGCCATAAATGGAAGTAATCTTTACCTAATCTAACTTTAAATTGAACTGGGAAGTGAAAGACATTTTAAAAGCCTTCATGATATAAATTAGTGTAACTTTAACTTTAGCAATTAATACTCTGACACTAAAATAGGCAAAGAACACTAATGACTTATTTAACATTTAAAGCTTAAAGTTGAGGAATGCGCCTGTAAATTGGCAAATTTGCCTGTTTACAGGCGCACAATAAATTAGTGCTCCACTTGTAATCGAGCCCTTAGTGTTTGAGGACAGATATAATATAAGATGTAAACATTTTTTTTTTCTATGAAATGATTAATTTCCTGCTCTGCTTGAAACATATGAAATACATGGTAATCTTTGTTAAGCATGCTTAGACTTACATATTGTACAACTAGAGCACAGCAAGGAATGTGATCTCAAAGCAGTATGACTTTTTTATATAATTTCATCAAGCAACACAGAGTTGATGAATAAGAATCTCATTCTTTTGTCAAAGTTTGCTATTCCTCAAATATGCAGATCTAGAAACAAAAACATTGGAAGAACCAAAAAAAATTATTCCAAAAATAAATTTTTCAAGTTTCTAGGATCTTTACGTTAAATGTTCATCAGGTTAAACATTTTTTTATTCAATACAATAAATCATAGAAATTTATCAGCTACCTTAAGTCTTTTAGTATTTGTGCTGCCAAACTAGCAAAATTACCTTACGTCTTTTAGTATTTGTGCTGCCAAACTAGCAAAATTACCTTACGTCTTTTAACATATTTTGGTTTCCAGTTTTACACCTAATGTACAGAAACAAATCAAACCAAAAAAAAAGTCTTGCAAATCGCATGACCAGATAATGTGAAAAATCAATTACAATAGCAAAGATACTGACAATGTACAACTGCAAAAGGAAATCAGTGATCTGAGTATGTAGCTTTGAATGATACAAATATACTGTATTTGCAGTTCATCAATTGTTCCATCCAACAAAATACTGTTGAGTGGAATATTAAAAAGAGGAAACATAAGCAGCATGATTATAAAATCTAATTTAATGTAAAGATTGTACATATGAACTACATTTTCCCACTAAGTTCTGCTCTCTGCATCTACAGATAATGTGTTCACTGAGGCAGAACATATATGGTTTTGCAATATTTCAGCAATTTCATGCTAGTAACCTCACAAAGGGATGTTGCATGTAGTGATTATATGCAAATGTTAATTGTGTGGGATAAATCTGAACCAGAAGTCTTGTGTAAACTTTTATTAATAGCTCTTTAAATCTATTACACACAAAAAAAAAATCCCAAATATGGAAATAATCATTGTGTTTTTAAAGTATTAAAGTTGCAGTCAATAGCTTGAAGCTCATTAAAACATTAAATGGACAGTCTAGTCATAATTAAACTTTCAAAATTCAGATAGGGCATGTCATTTTAAACAATTTTCCAATTTACTTTTATCATCAAATGTGCTTTGTTCATTGGTATTCCTTGTTGAAAGCTAAACCTAGGTAGGCTCATATGCTAATTTCTAAGCCCTTGAAGGCCGCCTTTTATCTCAGGGAACTTTGACAGTTGTTCACAGCTAGAGGGCTTTAGTTCATGTGTGCCATATAGATTACATTGTGTTCAAGCCCATGGAGTTACCTAGGAGTCAGCACTGGTTGGCTAAAATGCAAGTCTTTCAAAAGAACTGAAATAAGGGGGGCAGTCTACAGAGGCTAAGATACAAGGTAACCACAGAGGTAAAAAGTATATTAATATAACAGTTTTGGTTATGCAAAACTGGGGAATGGGTAAAAAAGGGATTATCTATCTTTTTAAACAATAAAAGCTCTAGAGTAGACTGTCCCTTTATCATAAATATAGAAATTGCATTAAGGGTTCAGACCTTTTCTTTTCTATTAGCTCCTGTTTTAGTGTTTATTGGAAATACTACACTAGAATCTAATTCCATAAAAGACCAGCAATTACATGGCTATATTTATCAGAACATTCAGCTTTTTGGCAAAACAACTTTCCTTTATAAAGTGGAATTTCCTGCCTTTATTGAAGAACTGAATTACCCACTTCTTTATTTAACACTTGAATTGACCACTTCTTACCGTTTATCCATTTAGTGCTAGATAACAATTGGAGTACAAATATTGTAGCTTTTTCGGCATTGCTCAAGTTAAATCAGTAGCACTCCTGTGTTTGCACTGGTATTACAAGTTCAAAGTAAAAAGTTATCACTCTAGCAATAGACTTAGATGCGCTAACATCTGGAGGTCAGAGAACGCAACCTTACTCCCTTTTCCCATAGACTTATAAGGAGCGCACTAAAAAAAAATCTGTCTTTTGCTTGAATGCTAACTTGAAGGTGCATTAAGAATGCTTTAAATACCTATCGCCTAGATTACAAGTTTGGCTTTAGCCTTAAAAAGCAGCGTTGAGAGGTCCCAACGCTGCTTTTTTCCCTAACGCTGGTATTACGAGTCAGGCAGGAAAGGGTCTACCGCTCACTTTTCTTCCACGACTCAAGGCTACTGCAATCCCCTTACGTCAATTGCGTATCCTATATTTTTAATGGGATTTGCCTAACGCTGGTATAACAACTCTTGGAAGAAGTGAGTGCTAGACCCACTCCTGTCAAGACTTCTACCGCATTTAAAATTCAGTAGTTAAGAGTTTTATGGGCTAACGCCGGAACATAAAACTCTTAACTAAAGTGCTAAAAAGTACACTAACACCCATAAACTACCTATTAACCCCTAAACCGAGCCCCCCACATCGCAAACACTAAAATAAAAAAATGTAACCCCTAATCTGCCGACCGGACATCGCCGCCACCTACATTATACCTATGAACCCCTAATCTGCTGCCCCTAACATCGCCGACACCTACATTATATTTATTAACCCCTAATCTGCCACTCCCAACATCGCCACCACCTACCTACAATTATTAACCCCTAATCTGCCGACCGGATATCGCCATCACTTTAATAAATGTATTAACCCCTAAACCGCCGCACTCCCGCCTCGCAAACACTAGTTACATTTTATTAACGACTAATCTGCCCCCCCAACGTCGCAGACACCTACCTACATTTATTAACCCCTAATCTTCCGACCCCAACGTCGCTGCTACTATAATAAATGTATTAACCCCTAAACCTAAGTCTAACCCTAAGTCTAACCCCCCCTAACTTAAATATAATTTAAATTAAACGAAATTAATTTAACATAATTAAATAAATTCTATTTAAAACGAAATACTTACCGATAAAATAAACCCTAATCTATCTACAATATAACTAATAGTTACATTGTAGCTAGCTTAGGGTTTATTTTTATTTTACAGGCAAGTTTGTATTTATTTTAACTAGGTACAATAGTTATTAAATAGTTAATAACTACCTAGCTAAAATAAGTACAAATTTACCTGTAAAATAAATCCTAACCTAAGTTACAATTACACCTAACACTACACTATCATTAAATAAATTACCTAAACTACCTACAATTAAATTAAATAAACTAAAATACAGGGAAAAAAAAGAATTACAAGAATTTTAAAATAATTACACCTAATCTAATCCCCCTAATAAAATAAAAATAAATAAAAAATAAATAAAACAATTTCCCTACCCTACACTAAATTACAAATAGCGCTTAAAAGGGCCTTTTGCGGGGCATTGCCCCAAAGTAATGAGCTCTTTTACCTGTAAAAAAAATACAATACCCCCCAACATTACAACCCACCACCCACACACCCCTACTCTAAAACCCACCCAATACCCCCTTAAAATGTGAGGTCAATCATATTGGCTGATTGGATCAGCCAATCAGATTGAACTTCAATCCGATTGGCTGTTAGCATCAGCCAATAGGATTTTTCCTACCATAAAGGGACAGTCAAGTATAAATTAAGTATGAATTAAACTTTCATTATTCAGATAGGACTTTTAATTTTAATCAACTTTCCAATTTACTTTTATCATCAAATTTGCTTTTTTCTCTTGGTATTCTTAGTTTAAACTAAACATAGGTAGGCTCATATGCTAATTTCTAAGCCTTTGAGGGCTGCCTCTTATCACATGCTTATTAAATCTCTTTTCAACACAAAGAGACAGAAAGTACACGTGGGCTATATATATAACACTGTGTTCAGGCACAGAAAGGTTTTTAAGATCTAGCACAATACAATGCTAAATTTAAGACAATAGATAATAAGCAGTCACAGTCATGTGATCAGGGGGCTGGAAGAAGGTTCCTAGATACAAGTTAATCACAGAGGTAAAAAGTATATAAATATAACTGTGTTGGTTATGCAAAACTGGGGAATGAGTAATAAAGGGATTATCTATCTTTTAAAACAATAACAATTCTATGGTTGACTGTCCCTTTAATTCCAATTGGCTGATAGGATTCTATCAGCCAATCGGAATTCAAGGGACGCCATCTTTGATGACGTCATTTAAAGGAACCTTCATTCTTCGTTAGGACTTCATTTGAAGAGGATGCTCCGCGTCGGCTGGATTGAAGATGGACCCGCTCCGCTCTGGAAGGATGAAGATTTCTACTGTCTGGAGGACCTCTTCTGTCCTGATCGGATGAAGACTTCGGACCCTCTGGAGGACCACTTGTGGCCGGCTGGGTAAAGACAGCTCAAGGTAGGGTGATTTTCAGGGGGGTAGTGTTAGGTTTTTTTTAAGGGGGGATTGAGTGGGTTTTAGAGTAGGGGTGTGTGGGTGGTATTGTATTTTTTTTTTACAGGTAAAAGAGCTGGGTAGGGAATTTTTTTTATTTTGGGGGGCTTTTTTATTTTATTAGGGGGATTAGATTAGGTCTAATTAGTTTAAAATTCTTGTAATTCTTTTTTTTCTCTGTAATTTAGTGTTTTTTTTCCCCGTAATTTAGTTTATTGTATTTAATTGTAGGTAGTTTAGGTAATTTATTAAATGATAGTGTAGTGTTAGGTGTAATTGTAACTTAGGTTAGGATTTATTTTACAGGTAATTTTGTACTTATTTTAGCTAGGTAGTTATTAAATAGTTAATACCTATTTAATAACTATTGTACCTAGTTAAAATAAATACAAAAATTCCTGTAAAATAAATATAAACCCTAAGATAGCTAGAATGTAACTATTAGTTATATTGTAGATAGCTTAGGGTTTATTTTATCGGTAAGTATTTCGTTTTAAATAGAATTTATTTAATTATGTTAAATTAATTTCGTTTAATTTAAATTATATTTAAGTTAGGGGGGTTAGACTTAGGGTTAGACTTAGGTTTAGGGGTTAATAAATTTATTATAGTAGCGGCGACATTGGGGTCGGCAGATTAGGGGTTAATAATAGTAGGTTGGGGGCGGCAGATTAGGGGTTCATAAGTATAATGTTCGTGTCGGCGATGTTGGGGGCAGCAGATTAGGGATTAATAATTATAATGTAGGTGTCAGCAATAGCGGGGCGGCAGATTAGGGGGTTAATAAGTAGTTAGGTGGCGGCGACATTGGGGGCGGCAGATTAGGGGTTAATAACTATAACGTAGGTGTCGGCGATGTTGGGGGCAGCAGATTAGGGGTTCATAAGTATAATGTAGGTGTCGGCGATGTTGGGGGCAGTAGATTAGGGGTTAATAATTATAATGTAGGTGTCAGCGATAGCAGGGGCGGCAGATTAAGGGTTAATAAGTGTAATATTAGGGGTGTTTAGACTCGGGGTTCATGTTAGGGTGTTAGGTGCAGACATAAAATGTATTTCCCCATAGGAAACAATGGGGCTGCGTTAGGAGCTGAACGCTGCTTTTTTGCAGGTGTTAGGTTTTTTCAGCCAGCTCAGCCCCATTGTTTCCTATGGGGAAATCGTGCACGAGCACGTTTAGCCAGCTTACCACTACCGTAAGCAACCCTGGTATTACAGTGAGATGTGGAGCTAAATTTTGCTCAACGCTCACTTTTCTGAGGCTAACGTCGGCTTGAAGAAAACTTGTAATACCAGCGTTGGCTTAAGGGAGCGGTAAGAAAAAAAGGAGCGTTAGCCCCGCAAGCCTTACCGACAAAAACTCGTAATCTAGCCATATGTTTTTCACTTAAAATAAAATTTTCTTTTACTTTTTAAATATATTAATAACCGTGAATTTTAGTGAAAAACTTGCCAAAAAGTACTGGATAATTTTTAGGAATTTTGAGATCACTCCATTTAAAAAGAAATTGAGCTTTTTTATTTACCTATCAAAAATATGTATATATTTTAGTAGACAACCGAAGGAAATTAATCTAGGCCTATGTTGGTATATTTCATGCCACGATTTCACTGCCAAATGCGATCATATTTAAAAAAGTTAAAATGTTCACAAACCTTCTCACTAAAATTATTAACATACCACTTGTGCAGTCATAACACAAATGTTTGTCAAAGTCTTTTTTGGATCCCCTTTGTTAAGAAATACCAGACATGCATGACTTTGCCATTGGTTTTTGGTAATTATAAGGCTGCTAATTGCAGCTGTGCACCATACTTCTGAAATTCCCGTCAGTAAATAGGTTAAATTAGGTAGCTAGTAAAGTTAATTTTAGTTGTAGTGTAGAGATTACCCTCCCACTTGAAACCTCACATCCCGTGATCCTTTCCAAATGGCCTTCTTCCCTCCCTCCCTCCCTCCCTCACCCTCCCACCCCCACTGGTTGCTACCATCTTAGGTACTGGCAAACAGCCTGCCAGTATGCAGTTTTTGTTTTTACTGTAGGTATTCCTCCCTCCTCCCTCCAAAACAGCTCTCTAACCCTACCCCTCTCTCACTAGAAGCCTAAATCTTAGGTACTGGCAGCTGCCTATTATGTTATCCCTCCTTTCAGAAAAAAAATGACAGACTAACCTCAGGGTGGAAATTAATTCACACGATTGGGAGAGAGGCTGAAGACATACCAAAAGCAGCCATTCACTGTTCAATGTTGAAACTATAACAACATATTTTATCAATGGCCCGGGGTTCCACTGAAATTACATTGAGTGTTCCCTGAGAAAACAGACAAACGCTGACATGACAGTGGCCAAGTTGGGCCTACATCTCCCATTGCCCACATATAAGGACTTTATAAAATCATCTTTTCACTGTATTCTGCTTTTTTATTCACAAACACAAGGATACCCCTGTAGTAGGTCTATTTTATCATGACATTTGAGTTTATTACTAGCTGCGAGATATCTGTGTATTATCTTGCCCTAAGTGCACAAATGGACCCTTGTTTGCAGCTAGGGCTCTTGCTCTATCCCGACATGTCTCATGTGCTCAAGATTGTTCATTAACTTAGGATGATGGAGGAACATGTATTCCTCAGAAACATTATAGAGTTGGCCTCAATGCAGAGACTTGGAGATAGTGAGACACCAACATCTCATGATACAGCTAAATTATATCCATCTTATTGCCCTTTTTCTTCTTTTTCCTGATGCCAGTTGGTAGCCTTCTTACATGTAGAGTCTAGTGCTTAGTCTACAAATTATATTAGATGCCGCTCATGGGAGTTGTAGACTTAGTATATTACCTTTATTATTAATATATTTTAATTTTATTTTATTTGCCTTTTGATGCTTTATTTATAGAAGTTATATTTCACGTATCATGTATTCAGTGCTATGAAAATTATACCTGCAAGAGTATATTAAGGGGCATATTTATCAATGTGCGAGCGGACATGATACTATGTAGTGTATATTGTCCGCTGCACATCGATAAATGCTGACAGCATACACTGTCGGCATTTATCATTACACAAGCAGTTCACCAGAACTGCTTGTGCAATACTGCCCCCTGCAGATTTGCAGCCGATAGCAGGGGGTGTCAATCAACCCAATCGTATTCAATCGGGTTGATTTCTTTCCGCCGCCTCAGAGCAGGCGGACAAGTTGTGGAGCAGCGGTCTTTAGAAGGCTGTTTCCTTGTTTCCTGAAGGCTCCCTGGAAACAAGGGGCATCAAGCTCCATTCGGATAATTTGGCCCCTAACGCTCTAATATACTTTGTAACTCCTGTAATCAATCAAGATGTTCTTCAGTAAGTATAATTGTCCATTGTTGTATTGTTTATTACTGTGTATGTGGCATTTCTTATCTTTGACCGGATAGTGAGTTGGCATTCAACAAACAAACAAAAAAAAAAAATAGGAAAAAAATGTGTTTCCTGGTCTCTTAACCAGTACACCATTTCTCATCAAAAAATGAATAGATGGGATCTTAAAGGGACAGTCAAGTCCAAAAAAAACTTCCATGTTTCAAATAGGGCATGTAATTTTAAACAACTTTCCAATTTACGTTTATCACCAATTTTGCTTTGTTCTTTTGGTATTCTTAGTTGAAAGCTAGACATAGGAAGGCTAATATAATAATTTCTAAGCCCTTGAAGGCCACCTCTAATCACATGCTTTTGTATTTGCTTTTCACAGCAGGGGAGAGCTAGTTCAGGTAAACCCTATAGATAACATTGTGAGCATGCCCGTGGATTGTGGCAGACACTGCACTAATTGGCTAAAATGAAAGTCAAAACATAATAAATAAAATGTCATGTGATAAGGGGGCTGTCAGAAGATGTTTAGATCCAAGTTAATCACAGAGGTAAAAATTGTATTATTATAACTGTGTTGGTTATGCAAAACTGGGGAATGGGTAATAAAGGGCTTATCTATCTTTAAAAACAACAAATATTCTGGTGTTGACTGTCCCTTTAAGGAGTGTGGATATGTAGTTTAAGCAATGACAGTACTGTGTTCCTAAAGAGTTTCTTTGATGGATGCCAAAAGAGGCAAAGGATAATTTTGCTGATGTTGTGTGTTGGTGCTGTTTAATGTCTATTTAAGCCTAAACCTATGACCTGAATATTTTAAGTTATCACAGTTTACAGTGTGGTACCCCAGCCCATTACTAACAGTAACTGGCATTTAAAAAAATAAAATAAAAAATAAAGGACACATTTGAAAAAGCAATATGGCAGTCACATTTAAAATGTATCTAATCTGTGCTATGATTCTATAATACACATTCCATAAATGATCAGACCTTTAACTGTCAGAATGTTATGGTTCCCTGAAGGTTTCTGAATTTAAACCAGAGTGATTTTATCTGATGCAGTGTGAGGTTTTAAATTCAGCTTAAAATGACACACAGATACAGTACAGTAGTCACAACAAAGTGCTTCCAAGAAACAATAATCTGTGTTTAGAATTTGCAAATATATGTCAGTTCTGAACAACCATTGTTTGTCACTGAAGAAAAGGCACCATCGTTGTTTCTTTTCAAAGCATTCAATGTAATCAACTATACACAGAAGATGCATCAAAAATCTTTTTTTTTTGTAAACTATGCACTGAGGCGAATAATTGAAAAACTAAGATTTATGCTTGTGGAAAAATGTGATGCTGCAAAAATACCCAACATACTCATCCCCAACAGAAAATGAAAAGTTTTCATTTAATGCCAGATACAAAAGTATTTGGTTTGGTTATGATGATTAGGATGCACCAGCTGTGTACAATTTATACTGAATTCAATATCTTGAACAGAGCCATTGCTTTTAAGGAAGAGTTATGAATTTTATAACTTGGCTAAAATACTTTACTGAAGAGGATTCTTTTCCATTGCATATAATATAAAGATGAAATGTTACAGTCCGTTTTTTGTTTGCCCTCTTCTGGGGAAAACTTACTAAAATAAAGGCATAGAATTACAGAATTTACAGTTATCAGTCATGTGGTTCAATCAAACCTTGTTCATCTTGCAGAAGCAATTAGTTCCCACAGTATGGCTTATTTAGCAAAATAGTTTTTATGTTTTAAAATAGTTCATTCAGATGTGACAGAAATAGGTCAATAAATTGTAACCATCAAAGTTTTATAAAAACAAAATGTTTAAATGTATTGACTATATTAAAA
Source organism: Bombina bombina (assembly GCF_027579735.1). Taxonomy (NCBI): domain Eukaryota; kingdom Metazoa; phylum Chordata; class Amphibia; order Anura; family Bombinatoridae; genus Bombina; species Bombina bombina. The sequence goes on along the minus strand of NC_069502.1, from coordinate 666,489,819 downwards.
ATATATTATACTGCTGGATACAGAACCCCGACCCAACAAAAAATCTAAACAGTAATTGATTGACTGTTTGTCCACAGTTATCATTGCACAAGGAGTTCCTTGTGCAGCACTACCCCTGTTAATAGCCCTGAACAAATTAATATATAAGTGGGTTTGCTCATGCTTACAGCAAGGACTCTGAAGCAGCCTACAAAGCGTAGTAAATGGAGCTCTTAGTGTGCACATACTGTGCAATTGGGAGTAAACACAAAAATTGTATAACAATGTATTACATATCAATCTCAATATGGTATTTATTTAACATCTTGACAGTTATACCATCTCCAATATTCTGGAGAAACAAAGATTATTAAAGGAAACAAGTGTGAAATATTAAAAGGAATAGTCTAGTCAAAATTAAAATTGAATGATTCAGATAGACCATGCACTTTCAAGCAACTTTCTAATTTACTCCTTTTATCAATTTTTCTTTGTTCTCTTGGTATCTTTATTTTAAAAAGCTGAAATGTAAGCTTAGGAACCAGCCCATTTTTTATTCAGCACTTGCTGATTGGTTTATAAATGTAGGCATCCAATCAGCAAATGCTGATTAGCACTGTTATAGACAAACCTCTACTCTTAATTTTTCAAGGCTCATTATCCTCAGGCCTGGTATGCCAGGATTGGCATAAAGCTGATGTGGTGCCACTCTTCAAAAAGGGAAGCAGGGATGATCCAGGAAGCTATAGACCAGTTAGTCTGGCATCAATAGTGGGGAAGATATTTAAAGGGATTATAAAGGATTATATTGATGAGCATATTTGTGTAAACAAGGTTATGAGTTCTAATCAGAATGGTTTTATGAGAAATAGATCATGTCAAACTAATTTAATTAGATTCTATGAGGAAGTAAAAATATAGATAAAGGGGAAGCAGTTAATGTTATATACTTAGATTTTGCAAAGGCGTTTGATACAGTGCCACATGAGAGATTAATGCACAAAATTAAGGGACTCAGAATAGCTGAAAATGTTAGCTCATGGATAAATAACTGGATAAAAAAATAGGGAGCAACTAGTATCATTGAATGGATCATACTCAGATTGGACAAGGGTAATCAGTGGAGTCCCCCAGGGATCAGTACTGGGCCCTGTTCTTTTTTAATAGTTTTATAAATGACTTGGATCAAGGATTAAATAGCAACATCTCTATTTTTGCAGATGATACTAAATTAAGTAAGGATGAACTTTTGTTGCAAAGGGACCTGCAAAAATTAGAAGCATGGGCAGGTAAATGGAAAATGAGATTTAATAGGGGAAAATGCAAGGTTCTACATTTTGGAACTAAAAATAAGCAGGCAACATATTATTTAAATGCTACAAGACTTAGCCAAACAGAGGAGGAAAGGGATTTGGGAGTAGTAATAGATAACAAGCTAAAGAATGCATGGCAGCAGCTTCAAAGGCTAATAAGATACTAGCATGTATTAAAAGAGGCATTGATTCAAGGGAGGAAAGCATAATTCTGTCACTATATAAAGCCCTGGTAAGACCTCACCTTGAGTATGGAGTGAAGTTCTGGGGAGTAATTGCAAAAAAAGATATTGCAGAACTAGAAAAAGTTTAGAGAAGAGCCACAAAGCTAATAAGGGGATTGGAGAATTTAAGCTATGAGGAGAGACTAGCCAAACTGGGTCTGTTTTCTTTAGAAAAGAGGCACTTGAGAGGTGACATGATTACTTTGTATAAATATATTCAAGGCCCATATACAGAGATGGCAGAAGTTCTGTTTATTCCAAGAAAATTGTTTGTGACAAGAGGTCACAATTTAGGGTTGGAGGAAAAGGAAATGTAATCTCCTGCAGCAGAAACATTTTTTTCACTGTAAGAGCAATAAAATTGTGGAACTCATTACCAAAGGAGGTAGTGAATGCCAAAACCCTAGATATACATTTAAAAATTTTTTGGATACAATTCTGTCTTTAAACAAAATTCATAGATAAAATTGCTAGTATTAAATGGGTCACCATTTAGTGGGATTATTTAATCTTAACTGGAACTTGTAAGTATTTTAGATTTGTATATGTTGAACTTGATGGTCTTTTTTCAACCTAATCTACTATGTTACTATGTTACCCAGGTGTTGTACCAAAAATGGCCCTGCATCTAATCTTACATTGCAGATTTTTTTAAATAAAGATACCAAGAGAATGAAGAAAATTGATAATAGGAGTAAATTAGAAAGTTGCCTAAAATTGCATGCTCTATCTGAATCATGAAACTTTAATTTTGACTAGGCTATTCCTTTAAGGGCCCTGATAGAACCCCCTCAGAGACCAAACATAAAAAAAAATAATTTAAGATCAACTTTTTTCAAGGGTGTTCAAATTACAGGTTTTCAATACACAAACCAGTCAGAGACAGAGATAAAAAGCAGGTTATGGATAAACAGGAGGTGTTTTGGATCTTCACTCTCGAAACATTAAAAACTACTATTCTATAGGGTCTGGAATCTAGATCAGTTTGTATAGATCCATATTATTATAGGGTAAAATATATTTATTAGAAGGGCATTCGGCATCGGACAAATTACTACTTTTTCATTGTTCTTTGCATTTGAGTGGAAATAAGATTTGTGTTCCCTTTATCAAAATAATGAATGTGTTTGTTGAATCATCCGGGAATTTGTTAAAACTTTCTCTAAAAAGGGAAAAAAGGGACTATTACAATAATTATCTAACAATGTTTGTCTTAGTTGGTCAATTCTGGTTTTAGTCAATACTTTTATAAGATTCACTTTTATTGTTGGTCAATCCTGTTGGTCAAGGTGATGGCTCTGCTTGTCATTTTTTTTAATTTATTTTTTTACTTATTCAGTTTGCTTGCTTGTCTGTAGCAGATGGAGTGCACTGCTTTCACAGTATTGCTACAAAAAGGAGATGAGGGAAGGATAAGGAGAAAGAGAGAGTGTGTGTGAGTGTAGGATCATTAATTTTGATGAATCAATTGAATGTGCATCGATTTTCTACCTATGAATGCATGGGTCATACATGTTAACAACTTACAACACATTTTCTCTGCATAATAGCATAGCTTCACATATTGGTCCTGGACAAAAAAAAAAGTCCATACATATTAATGTTTTTATAACTTGAAATATTTCCTTTTCAAGTGTGCCTTGAAGGCTTTTTCCTAAGATTTATCATTTTGAGCAAAAAATGATAAAGAAAAAGCAAAATATAACAAACACACACACGTATGCTCACATTTTGTGTACAAGCATATAATTAACACATTCCTATAAAGGCTTACCCAGCTCTTGCTCAAGGACAAGCTCCAAATCTTTAAGTATTTTTGTGATGCTCAGCTACAGAAAAATACAAAAATGAGGAGTTTCACATTTACGTTATACTTAAAAGTATGTTTGTATAAAATAACTATTTCCTACCTCTTCTGAAATGTTGTCACGTTCTACGTTTTCCTTGTTCCTGTTTAAAATCAAAAATACATATTTTTACTTTTTTTATTTTTTATTTGAAACCGTTACAAAAAATGCCAACTCAACACAAGGATCGTACAAGCAGTAAAGCAGTAAAAAAAGCTGTATGAGAGAAAACAGTGAGAATCAAATCAACTGCAAAACAACCATCAGTAGATATACTGCAAACAATAAAATAAATGCGGCACACAACAATATCTCTCTACTAAACCTTTTGGCACACAAAAGGTCAGTACACATTTTTGATCTGCAAATATCAGTATGAGATAAATCTTGTAAGAAATACAATATAAAATACTAAGTGAAACCAAACAATCTCTGCATAAAGGGCAGATCTATGATATTACTTATAAACGTATATATTTAATGTATTTTGTCTCTTATAATATAATGAGCCTCATAACAACCATCTAAAGTCATAACGTGGTTTTGTTCATTTGATATAGCAAAAATACACTACACTGACTAAGTCTATTTGTGTCTCCATAAGTGTAACACTTTTCACATCATTCTAATTTTGTACCACTATTAACGGCCTCCTTGCAGCCAAATTATTGGTAGAGGACCTGAGTAATATTTGTAAAATGGCTATGTAGTCCCCATTAAAAGTAGAAGGTATCCCCCAATCACAAGGAAATTAAATAAACACCACATTATTACTTACGATGGGTGATATGAAGCTCAGTATAAGAGAATTTGTGGCTTTGATAATAGTTTGTTATGACCAAGTCTACTGTGTAACATTTGCAAATATATGACTGCTGCTAATTTACTTAAAGGGACACTGAACCCAATTTTTTTCTTTTGCGATTCAGATAGTGCATGCAATTTTAAGAAACTTTCTAATGTACTCCTATTATCATTTTTTCTTTGTTCTCTTACTATCTTTATTTGAAAAAAGAAGATTTTTGTTTGGTTCAGGACTCTGGACAGCCTTTTTTATTGGTGGATGAATGTATCCACCAATCAGGAAGGACAACCCAGGTTGTTCACCAAAAATGGGCCGGCATCTAAACTTACATTCTTGCATTTCAAATAAAGATAGCAAGAGAACAAAGAAAATTTGATAATAGGAGTAAATTAGAAAGTTGCTTAAAATTTCATGCTCTATCTGAATCACAAAAGAAAAAAATTTGGTACAGTGTCCCTTTAATGGATATTGAATTAAGTTATACTTTAACTGGGAATTGTAGTTTCAAGTATATTATGTGTTTGAGTATTTTTGAAGTATTATTTTTGAGCCACCATGATATTAATAGCTGCTCTACACCATTTTTCACATTACTCAGAAGTTTCAATCAGAGGTGACTAAAATTGTTCCCTGATTTTTAATTGGAATTGTATCCTCAATTTAATAAATGTTAAGTTTTAACTCATTCTAGTCTTGAATCTATAAACCAGAGTGTTATTCTGGTTTCTCTTCTGTTTTTTATAAATAGATCAAAGTCCAAATTATAAGAAAAAGCCCCAAAAGACCTTGTGAAACTAATCTATATCTCTATAAAATTATCCTAAAGAAGTCAGTGAGATGATTACATTCTGACATTGGTAAGTTTTTGGCTGTATCAGAACCACCTCACCCTTCATATGTTTTGTATCCATAAACTGAGGACTAACAAGGTTTTTAAAACATGAACCTTATCTGCAAATGTTAAAGGATTAACTTTATAAGGCAATTTTTAAGACTGGTAAATTAAGCAAATAACTTTCCAGCTATAGCTGACAAGAGAGAGGTCTGGACTGTGAGAAGATAAGCACTTATAAGAAAAGGAACAATTGATCAATCACTTTAAAAGGGACAGTAAAGTCAAAATTAAATGATTCAGAGAGAGGACGATTTTAGGCAACTTTCTAATTTTGTTTTATTTTCAAATTTGCTTTGTCTCTCGTTATACATTGTTGAAGAGTAAATCTAAGTAGGCTGATAGGAGCATTCTATGGCAGCAGTTACTGCAACAATGTATAACATTGCTATAAACATTGTTGCAAACTGCTAACAAATATCTAAAGACGTGTACACTCCTGAACTCATTTAGGATTACTATTTAACAAAGGATGCCAAGAAAACTAAGTGCATTTGATATGAGAAGAAAATTTAAAACTACATGCCCTATCCAATCCATTTGTTTAATTTCAACTTTACTGTCCCTTCAACATAAAATGTCATCTTCTGACCAATCCATTTAATTTTGACTTTACAGTCTTTTTAACTTTGAAAAATACGTTGTACACAGATAAATCAATGGTTTTAAAAGGCAATGCATACATTTAGTTTTTTTAATGTTTATATTTCAATTGTATTAGTATGATTTTCATTTCTTCTGTGTGATGTGTGCACTTTTTCCATTTTGTATGTTGTTGTTGAATATTTCTTAAATCCAGTAGTTAAATAAACACTACATCTGAAAGTTGATATTTTAAACTGTATTTGAAAACGTTTTACCCCTTGACTACTTTTAAAAATTGTAGAAGACTACTTTTAAAAATTGTAGAGGTATTTCCATATCTACTATAGGCATGGTTTAAATATATTAAAGTTCAAATCTTTTTTTTTTTTTTTGTTGCACGATTTTTTTTAACCCCTTAAGGACTACAGCACTTTTCCATTTTCTGACCGTTTGGGACCAAGGTTATTTTTACATTTCTGCGGTATTTGTGTTTAGCTGTAATTTTTCTCTTACTCATTTACTGTACCCACACATATTATATACAGTTTTTCTTGCCATTAAATGGACTTCTAAAGATACCATTATTTTTCATTTTCACCAAAAAAAACACCCATGCTAAATAGTTTCTAAATTTTGTCCTGAGTTTAGAAATATGCAATGTTTACATGTCCTTTGCTTTTTTTTTGCAAGTTATAGGGCAATAAATACAAGTAGCACTTTGCTATTTCCAAACCACTTATTTTTTCAACATTAGTAATAGTTTTATTGGAACATTGATTCCTGTCAGGAATCCCTGAATATCCCTTGACATCTATATATATTTTTTAGTAGACAACCCAAAGTATTGATCTAGGCTCATTTTGTTATATTTCATGCCAACATTTCACCGCCAAATGCGATCAAATAAAAAAAATCATTCACTTTTTCACAAACTTTTTACAAAATTTTAGGTTTCTCACTGAAATGATTTACAAACAGCTTGTGCAATTATGGCAAAAATGGTTGTAAATACTTCCCTAGGATCCCTTTTGTTCAGAAATAGCATACATATATGGCTTTGGCATTGCCTTTTGGTAATTAGAAGGTTGCTAAATGCTGCTGCGCACCACACTTGTATTATGCCCAGTAGTGACAGGGTTAATTAGGTAGCTTGTAGGGAGCTTGAAGGGTTAATTTTAGCTTTAGTGTAGAGATCAGCCTTCCATCCCCTGATCCCTCCCAAACCGCTCTCTTCCTTCCCCCACCCCACAATTGTCCCTGCCATCTTAAGTACTGGCAGAAAGTCTGCCAGTACTAAAATAAAAGGTTTTTTTTTAATGATTATTTCTTTTACAAGATATGCAGAGTCCACGGGTTTCATCCTTACTTGTGGGATATTAACCTCCTGCTAACAGGAAGTGGCAAAGAGCACCACAGCAGAGCTGATACATAGCTCCTCCCCTAACTCCTCCCCCCAGTCATTCTCTTTGCCTATGCTACTAATAGGAAGGGTAAAGTGATAGTGGTGATAAAATGATAGTTTTAATTTCTTCAATCAAGATGTTTTTTATTTTAAATGGTACCGGTGAGTACTATTTGACTCAGGGGGGATTTGGAAGAAGATTTCCCCCTGAAATTGATGATCTTAGCAGCAGTTACTAAGGTCCATTATGGTTCCCACAGATCTGAAGGTAATATGGGAAAGATCTTCAGTGTGGAGGACTGTCTCATGCAGCAAGCAGCATTTGAGGTATGTTTTCAGCCTTTTTATTTCTGAGGAGAGTTAATATATCAGAACTGGCTGATTGGGTTCCTCATAGTGGGAACAGGGTAAGCAGTAGTCCTATATGCAAAAGGGTGTTACTGTACTCCTGGGTGTTTGTTTTCTAATACTTATGCACTCAAAGTCAGCATATAATTAAAACACTGGGACATATTACTAAGTCTTTATTATATTGTTAAACAAAAGGATGGCTTTTATTGTGTTTTTGGGGACCACATGGCAGTTTGAAACCGTTTCTCATGAGGTAGTTTAAATTTCAGTGCAACCTCCATTGTGGGCGGGGCCTAGTTTACACTGAAGGAGACAGCAGACATTTGCTCCGGTTGGGCCCTATCTGTGTTCTGTACTATCAGGATTGGTGTCGATTCATTTGGCAGTGTTCTGGGGGCAGGTAGGCACCACAGCAGAGCTGTGGCGAGATGCAGGGGTCTTATTTAGCAAAGTGTAATTTTTTTGCTTAAATGCTCCTCTAAAGTGTAAATTTCTACACTTGCATTTTGGATGCAATAATTTTTGGCAACTCTGCATTTATATTCATAGTTTTTGAATGTTTATAGGCTACTTAAGTGTGTTTGGAAAAAAAAAATTGTGCGCTTTTATTTCTTAAAGGCGCAGTACCCGCTTTTTACAAAATTAATTTTTTCAATAAATAAAGTGTTTCCCAACTGTTGTGGTTATTACTACTTTGTTTAACATGTCTGACATTGAGGAAACTCATTGCTCTATGTGTTTAGAAGCCATTGTGCAACCCCCTCTTACATTGTGTACCTCTTGTACTGAGTGATAGAGCCTTACACTGTAAAGAACATATTTTAGGAAATGAAAGTATGTTTAAGGATGATTCTCAGTCTGAAGAGAATCAGGATATGCTATCTAATTCTCCTCAAGTGTCCCAACCTTTAACACCCACACAAGTGACACCTAGTACATCTAATTCTTTTACTCTGCAAGATATGGCTGCAGTTATGTCAATTACCCTCACTGAGGTATTATCTGAACTGCCAGGTTTGCAGGGTAAACGCAGTAGGTCAGGTATTAATGTAAATACTGAACCCTCTGATGCTTTAGTAGCCATTTCCGATGTACCCTCACAATGCTCTGAATTGGGGGTTAGGGAATTATTGTCTGAGGGAGAACTTTCATATTCAGGGAATGTGTTACCTTAGACAGATACGGACTTAGCGTCCTATAAATTTAAACTTGAACACCTTCGCCTGTTGCTCAGGGAGGTCCTAGCGACTCTGGATGATTGTGAACCTATTACAATTCCTCCAGAAAAATTATGTAAAATGGATAAATATCTAGAAGTTCCTACTTACACTGATGTTTTTCCGGTTCCCAAAAGAATTTCGGAAATTATTAAAAAGGAATGGGATAGACCAGGTATACCGTTCTCTCCCCCTCCTAATTTTAAGAAAATGTTTCCCATATCAGCCACCATCAAGGACTCCTGGCAAATGGTCCCTAAGGTGGAGGGAGCAATATCTACTCTAGCTAAGCGTACAACTATACCTATTGAGGACAGTTGTGCTTTCAAAGACCCTATGGATAAAAAATTAGAGGGTCTTCTAAAGAAATTATTTATTCACCAGGGTTTCTTGTTACAACCTGCAGCCTGCATTGTTCCAGTAACTACGGCTGCGGCTTTCTGGTTTGACGCCCTTGAGGAGTCTCTGAAAGTAGAGACGCCCCTAGATGACATTTTGGACAGACTTAAAAGCTCTCAAATTAGCTAATTATTTTATCACAGATGCTGCTTTCCAGATTACTAAATTAGCAGCAAAAAAATGCAGGCTTTGCCATATTGGCGCGCAGAGCACTATGGTTAAAATCGTGGTCTGCTGATGTATCGTCAAAGTCTAAACTGTTAACTATTCCTTTCAAGGGTAAGACCCTATTCGGCCCTGAATTGAAGGAAATCATTCCAGACATTACTGGAGGTAAGGGTCATGCCCTACCTCAAGACAAACCCCTTAAGATGAGGGGTAAACAAAATAATTTTCGTTCCTTTCGAAATTTCAAAGGAGTACCCTCTGCTTTCCCTTCCTCTACTAAACAGGAAGGAAATTTTGCTCAATCCAAGTCTGTCTGGAAACCTAACTAGACCTGGAATAAGGGTAAACAAGCCAAAAAGCTCGCTGCTGCTACCAAGACAGCATGAAGGGGCAGCCCCCGATCCGGGACCGGATCTAGTAGGGGGCAGACTTTCTCTCTTTGCTCAGACCTGGGCAAGAGATGTGCAGGATCCCTGGGCATTAGAAATTGTGACCCAGGGGTATCAACTGGAATTCAAAAATTTTACCCCAAGAGGGAGATTTCATCTTTCACGTTTGTCTGTAGACCAGACAAAAAGAGAGGCATTCTTACACTGTGTAAAAGACCTCTATACCATGGGAGTAACTTGTCCTGTTCCAAAACTGGAACAGGGACAGGGGTTTTTTCTCAAACCTTTTCGTGGTTCCCAAAAAAGAGGGAACTTTCAGACCTATTTTAGATTTAAAATGTCTAAACAAATTTCACAGAGTCCCATCGTTCAAGATGGAGGCTATACGAACAATCTTACCAATGATCCAGGAGGGTCAATACATGACCACCGTGGATCTAAAGGATGCGTACCTTCACATTCCTATCCACAAGGATCATCATCAGTTTCTAAGGTTTGCTTTTCTGGACAAGCATTATCAGTTCGTGACCCTTCCCTTCGGATTAGCCACAGCTCCCAGAATTTTCACAAAAGTGCTAGGGTCCCTTCTAGCGGTTCTCAGGCCGCGTGGCATAGCAGTGGCGCCCTATCTAGACGATATCTTGATTCAGGCATCAAATCGTCATCTGACCAAATCTCACACGGACATTGGGCTGTCCTTCCTAAGGACTCATGGTTGGAAAGTGAATATAGAAAAGAGTTCACTTGTTCCACAAACAAGAGTTCCATTCTTGGGAACTCTGATAGACTCGGTAGACATGAAAATATTTCTGACGGGGAAGTCAGAAAATCAAAGATTCTAAATACTTGCCAAGCTCTTCAGTCCATTCCTCTGCCATCAGTGGCTCAGTGTATGGAGGTCATTGGATTAATGGTAGCAGCAATGGACATCGTCCCGTTTGCTCGCTTTCATCTCAGACCACTGCAGCTGTGCATGCTCAGACAGTGCAATGGGGATTATGCAAATTTATCTCCTCAGATAAATCTGGATCAAGAGACCAGAGACTCTCTTCTTTGGTGGTTGTCACAGGATCATCTGTCCCAGGGAATGTGCTTCTGCAGGCCATCATGGGTTATAGTGACAACGGGCGCCAGCCTCTTGGGCTGGGGTGCAGTCTGGAATTCCCTGAAGGCTCAGGGATCTTGCACTCCGACAGAGTCTCAATTACCAATCAATATTCTGGAACCGAGAGCAATATTCAATGCACTTCAGGCGCGGCCTCAGTTGGCACTGACCAAATTCATAAGATTCCAGTCGGACAATATCACGACTGTAGCATATATCAATCATCAGGGGGGAACAAGGAGTTCTCTTGCAATGATAGAGGTATCAAAGATAATCTGATGGTCAGAGAATCAACTCTTGCCATCTATCAGCAATCTATATCCCAGTAGTAGAGAACTGGGAAGCGGATTTTCTAAGTCGTCAGACTTTTCATCCGGGGAGTGGGAACTCCATCCGGAGGCATTTGCATCATTGACTCAACAATGGGGCACACCGGAATTGGATCTAATGGCATCTCGACAGAATGCCAAAATTCTACGTTACGGGTCCAGGTCAAGGGATCCTCAGGATATACTGATAGATGCTCTAGCAGTACCTTGGTCGTTCAACCTGTCTTATGTGTTTCCTCCTTTTCCTCTTCTACCCTGTGTGATTGCGAGAATCAAACAGGAGAGAGCTTCAGTAATTCTAATAGCGCCTGCGTGGCCATGCAGGACTTGGTATGCGGATCTAGTGGACATGTCGTCTCTACCTCTGTGGAAACTACCGTTGAGGCAGGACCTTCTCATTCAAGGTCCGTTCAAACTTCCAAATCTAACTTCTCTGCAGCTGACTGCCTGGAGATTGAACGCTTGATTTTATCAAAGCGGAGATTCTCTGAGTCATTGATACTCTGATTCAGGCTCGCAAGCCTGTCACTAGAAAGATTTTCCATAAGATATGGCGTAAATATCTTTATTGGTGCAAATCCATTGGCTACTCAAGGAGTAAGATTAGGATTCCTAGGATTTTTTCCTTTCTCCAAGAAGGATTGGAGAAGGGGTTATCTACTAGTTCTTTAAAAGGACAAATTTCTGCTTTGTCAGTTTTATTACACAAGCGTCTAGCAGATGTCCCAGACTTTCAGTCTTTTTGTCAGGCTTTAATCAGAATCAAGCCTGTGTTTAAACCTGTTGCTCCGCCATGGAGTCTGAATTTAGTTCTTAATGTTCTTCAAGGGGTTCCGTTTGAACCCATGCATTCCATAGATATTAAGCTGTTATCTTGGAAAGTGTTGTTTTTAGTTGCTCTCACTTCTGCTCGAAGAGTTTCTGAGCTTTCTGCGTTACAATGTGATTCGCCTTATCTTATCTTTTATTCTGATAAGGTGGTTTTGCGTGCTAAACCTGGATTTCTTCCTAAGGTTGTTTCAAATAAGAATATTAATCAGGAAATTGTTGTTCCTTCCTTGTGTCCTAATCCTTCTTATAAGAAGGAACGTCTGTTACATAACTTGGATGTGGTTCGTGCCTTGAACTTTTACTTACAAGCGACCAAGGATTTCCGTCAAACATCTTCTCTATTCATTGTTTATTCTGGAAAGCATAGGGGTAAAAAATCTACGGCTACCTCTCTTTCTTTTTGGCTGAAAAGCATCATCCGCCTGGCATACGAGATTGCTGGACAGCAGCCTCCTGAAAAGATTACGGCTCATTCTACTAGAGCTGTGGCTTCCACATGGGCTTTTAAAAACAATGCTTCTGTTGAACAGATTTGTAAGGCTGCGACTTTGTCCTCCCTTCATACTTTTTCCAAATTTTTCAAATTTGATACTTTTGCTTCTTTTGAGGGTATTTTTGGGAGAAAGGTTCTTCAAGCAGTGGTGCCTTCTGTTTAGGTTCCTGTCTTGTCCCTCCCTTTCATCCGTGTCCTAAAGCTTTGGTATTGGTATCCGACAAGTAAGGATGAAACCTGTGGACTTGGCATATCTTGTAAAAGAAAAGGAAATTTATGCTTACCTGACAAATTAATTTCTTTTACGATATGCCGAGTCCACGGCTCACCCTGTCATTTTAAGACAGGATTTATTTTATTTTTCAAAACTTCAGTCGCCTCTGCACCTTTTAGCTTTTCCTTTCTCTTCCTATATCTCCGGTCGAATGACTGGGGGGAGGAGTTAGGGGAGGAGCTATGTAACAGCTCTGCTGTGGTGCTCTTTGCCACTTCCTGTTAGCAGGAGGTTAATATCCCACAAGTAAGGATGAAACCCATGGACTCGGCATATCGTAAAATAAATTAATTTATCAGGTAAGCATAAATTTCCTTTTTATTTTTTTTAAATATATTCTGCTGTGTAGGATTCCCCCTTAGCCTCCAACCTCCCTGATTCCCCCCAAAGAGCTCTCTAACCCTCCCCCCACTAACTATTTGCCCCCATTTTGGGTACTGGCAGCAGTCTGTCAGTACCCACTTTGCAATCAAATATGGCGCTTTTTTTTTAAGATAAAGCCCACTTTTTCTTTAGTGTAGCTGCCCCCCCCCTCTATTTATATTACTCTCTCTCTCTTGCTCTCATGATAGGCTCACTTCAAAAGACAGGGAAATCAGCACTCATAATAAATATGACACAAAAAAGAAAAAATACAAATTTATCATTTATCACAAAAATATGTTAACATATTAGAGTACACACTGTAAAAATCCCAGCAATAAGGAAAAGGTTCATACAAAAGAAAATCAAGAAAAAAGTAAAAAAAAGAATAACGAAAAAGAAAATAAAAACATATGTGGATTGAGTCGTCAGATACTCTATTACCTCAGTGTCTTCCTACCGAGTGAGTTGTTGGAGCTGTGATAGCTTGTCTTAAAGCAGCCGGCTATAGGCACCAGTTAGCAAGCCGATTCCTCATGTATGCGGCAAATACAATGATAGACACCAATGTCCCAAGCTCCAGTCCGCATAATAAGATTTAGCGGTTAGCTTCACACAAATTCAAAATACCCTTAGCCCTGAGGAAGCCCCGTTGTTGCCAGATGATCTAGGGGTGAAACACACGTCAGCATTGACTGACTGAATCCCGTGAGGGTGTTTGAATCCATGTGAAGCTAACCGCTAAATCTTCTTATGCAGACTGGAGCTTGGGACATTGGTGTCTATATCAAGGGACTTGCTGCATACATGAGGAACTGGCTTGCTAACTGGTGCCTATAGCCGGCTGCTTTAAGGCAAGCTATCACAGCTCCAACAACTCACTCGGTACCTGCAGTATGAGAACACTGAGGTAATAGAGGATCTGACAACTCTCTCTCCACATATTTGTCTATTTTTGCCTTTTTTTTCTTGATTTTCTTTTTTATGAACTTTTTTCTTATTGGAGGCATTCATATGCTGGGATTTTTACAGTGTGTACTCTAACATATATTTTGAATAAATGATAAATTTGCATTTCCACTGATTTCCCTGTCTTTTGAAGTGAGCATATCTTGACTCATTAGGTCTATTATTCTCTTTTTTACTGTAAAATAAATAAAAATAATTACATATATATACAGAGTGTACAAACTTTATAGGCACATTTTTACTGTGGACACTACACATATGATATGTGAATGTTGCAATAAGCTTTCGAGTTTGTGTGACCACACTCTGATAACTGCATGCTTCTATCTGCTATATGAATCATTAATTCAGCTATGCATGATTATGCTGCTTGGAGTTTCAGCACTTGGAGTTTCCCCACTTGGGGATTTATGTCTGCTATGTGTACTATTGCTTCAATAACTTGCATTAATCCAGCTATGCACTAACCCAGCTATACATGTTTAAGCCAATTGGAGATTTTTTTGCTACATATAAGCCACTGCTGCTTCTATGCTGATTTGTTTAAAACCGCTACAATACTCCACTAACCTCCTGCATTACAACTCTGCTTTGAATCCCCTATGATCATTTAATTTAATTTGACCAGATGCTGCATCTGAATCTTTATATGTGAATAGCGGACAATCTACTTATTATATTTGCATCCCTGCTCTGGATCAGAAATTGGCTCATTTAGTTTTCATTTTGCATATTTGCATATTCATTATCTGAGAAGCCATGTGTGATCTAGTTTGATGTCATCTATTTTAGCCAGACTGGGTACGCCCAGTCTCTTTGTTTTTATATGTTCATCTAACATGAATTTGTTGTTCACTATCACCTAGATTATGAGTTATGCGCTAAACAGGGTACGAAACTAACGCCCAAAAAATTGCATTATTCCACTCTCCATAGCGCTGCCATTACGAGTTACTAAAAATGCCTCCTTGTGCTGTGCTTATGGTGTGTTACGCTCCATACCACACAAAAGCCAAGGGCTGAGTTTACGTGCTTGTGCACGCTTTCCCCCCATAGACATCAATAGGGAGAGAGTGTTAGAAAAAAAACTAACACCTGCGATCGCGAAATGGAGATTGCCATAACGCAAACCCATTGATGTCTAGGGGGAAAAGAAAGTTACGTTTAAACCTAACATGAACCGCAAGTTTAAACACCCCTAATCTGCCGCCCCCGACATCGCATACACCTAAATAAAGTGATTAACCCCTATTCCGCCGCTCCCCGACATTGCTGACACTAATACAAATTATTATCCCCTATTCCACCGCTCCTCGACATTGCTAACACTAATAAAAATTATTAACCCCTATTCTGCCGCTCCCTGACACTAATACAAGTTATAATAAATGAAATTATCAAAAAAAACAAATTACACCTAATCTAATAGCCCTATAAAAATAAAAAAGCTACCCAAAATAAAAACACCCCTAACCTACCATAAACTACCAATAGCCTTTAAAAGGGCCTTTTGTAGGGCATTGCCCTAAGTTAAACAGCTCTTTTACATTAAAAATTCCTAAGTCCACCCTAAAAGTAAAGCCCCCCCACCCAACCAACCCCGCAAAATAAAAAAAAAAATCCTAAGCTACCCATTGCCCCTAAAGGGGCATTTGTATGGGCATTGCCCTTAAAAGGACATTCAGATATTTTACAATTGCACAAAGTCCTAATCTAAAACAACCAAAAAATGAAAAAGAAAACCTAACACTAACCCCATAAAATCTACTCACGGTTCCTGAAGTCTGAACATCCATCCTCACCCAGACGGTAACACCTTGATCCATCTTGGGGACAGTGGTTCAAATCAGCCAATAGGATTTCAGTAGCTCTGTTCAAATCAACCAATAGTAGCTCTCATCCTACTGGCTGTTTTGAATAGCTAATAGGATTTCCGAAGCTCTCATCCTATTGGCTGATTTGAATTTGAAGAATCAAATCAGCCAATAGGAATGCAAGGTACGCCCAGTTTAAAAAAGTTGCATTCAACTTCAGTGTATGGCGGTGACCATATGAAGAGGATGCTCCATGCAGAATGTCTTCCAGAATGAAGATAGAAGACGTACCCGAGATGGATGAAGGTGTTTCCGCCTGTACTAAGATGGATGATCGGACTTCAGGAACAGTGAGTAGATTTTATGGGGTTAGTGTTGGGGTTTTTTTGTGGGGGTTTTTGGGTGGGTTTTTCGTTTAGATTAGGAATTTGGGCAATTGAAAAAGAGTTGAATGCCCTTTTAAGGGCAATGTCCATACAAAAGGCTTTTTAAAATTTTGATTTTAGGTTTTTAATTGGCAGTATTTTTTATTTTATTATTTTTTATTTTGTTATTTTTATTTTGTTAGGTTTTTTTTATTTCACAGGTACGTTTTTATTTTTTTTAAAGATAGTTATATTGTAATTTTAATTTAAAGTTAGGGGGTGTTAGGTTTAGGGGTTAATATTTTAATTTAGTGTTTTGCGATGTGGGGGCGGTGGTTTAGGGGTTTATAGGTTTAGTAGTTACAATGTGGGGGGCTGTAGGTTTAGGGGTTAATCATTTATTATAGTGTTGGCGGTTTAGATGTTAATATGTTTGTTTATTTAGGTGTCAGCGATGTTGAGGAGTAGCGAATTAGTGGTTAATAAATGTTATTAGTTCGGGGAATGGTGGTTTAGGGTTTAATAGGTTTATATAGTGTTAATGATGTCTAGGGCGGCGGATTATGGGTTAATAGGTTTATTTAATAGTCGTAATGTGGGTGGGCGGTTTAATATAATGCTTGCGATGTGGGAGGGCGGCGGTTTAGAGGTTAATAGGCAGTTTATGGGTGTTAGTGTACTTTGTAACATTTTAGTTATAAATGTTGCGAATGTGCAGGGGGCAGCATTGCACAAGCATTTCTAGTGAAATGCTTGTGCAAAGATAAATGCCAACAGCATACACTGTCTGCAATTATCAATGTGCGGCGGACATGATCTGCTACAGCGAATCATGTTCGCCCACACATTGATAATTCGGCCCCTTTGTGAACACCTCAAAAATAAATCAAACAACTGCTTGCATGATTGTTCAACAGAAGTGTTTTTTTTAAATAATCAATAAGAAAACTGTAGGTCTAGAAAAATAAAGTTTTCACTTAAAAAGGTTACGCTTTCTATCTTTGCCCACAAACCTACATGATTACCTGATTTTAAAAGCCTCATAACTTGAGGATGATGGAATAAAGTCTGAACTAAATATTCTAAAAAATATATCACCTTTACAAGACCCAAAAGGAAACCTGAGAAACAGATGAAAAAAAAAAAATCAACACATTATAACATTTAAAACTCTCTAAGTCTTCAAAAAACATTGTTTTGCAGTTATCAGCTTAAACCAATCAGGAAAAAGATATGTAACAGCGTCAGCAGGCTGCATTTAAAGTTCTGAAAAATATAAAATCCTCGATTTTATGAATATGCATAAACTGTCTTAAAAATGATTATATTTTATACTAACATTACCACTGTATCTAGCATTGTTCTCTGAAGACGACTTGGCTGATCTGCTATAATATAGTCATATAACAGAAATGTCTTGTAAATACAAGGTGTTTACAGTCCCTTTAAGTTAAGATCACGGTGAAAATGAATTGACGCTTGTTTCAACATAACTTTTCTAGTGTTTCATTATTTGTGTTCCTGTCATCAGCATATTGGGCTCCATGTACTAAAGCACCAGTTGTCTCGCCGGTTGACAATCGGATAAACTCACTCTTGCTCGCTGCAAGCGAAATGAAGCCTGTGACTCATATGTACTAAAAAACACCTCTGAAAATGTTGCGTCTAATCCGTCGCGAGCTGTTGCAGATGAATGATAAATCTGACGCCTCGCTCACTGCGATGTTTCCAATGTACTAAATTGTCTGACTTGTGAAGTCTAAATTTTGATTTTCTTGTCCCACGTGACCTACAAGGTGTCATAGACGTCATAGTCACGGGAAGTGCAGTCAGCCTGTTATAAAATCAAGATTTTTGTCAGGTGGTTATCGATTCCAACAACTTTTGTCAAAGTATTTATCGATTTACACCAAATAACATGGCTTCTTCTGCATCCGATTCTCAGCCTGCAAAAGCAAAATGATCAATTTTCGCACCAGCAGAATGTCGTCCTTGTTGACATGATCCTCGAAGCTTACGACTGTCTTTTTGGAAGTCGCATGAGGCAGACACCTACCAGTCCCAAGAAGTCGATCTGGAAAAAAATCAGCAATGATGTAAGTGCACAGGGCCCTTGAAAAAATGACATTGATCAAATTAAAAAGCGTTTCAACGACATTAAAACGCTTCACCAAACAGAAATTGGCTAAGGAGAATAATTCTGCAAGGGGTACTGGTGGACGCCCAGCCTATTACACTGATCTGACCGACTACGAGAAAAAATGATGCCATTTGTATGTAAATAATCGTACTAATTGCACCTGCAGTATGTGCCATTTTGATTGCTATATTTTCCGAATATTCTCTTTTATTTTTTTTTAAACCATAAATATAATAGAAATAAAATTTAAAAAGAAATTAAAAAATTATAATATATTCCTACATGGAATATATTTATTTTTGTGTTACATACACAAAACTATAGTGAATATAGTAATGACGCACTTATTTATAAAATGGATTACTTCCATAAGAAAGAAATAGATTAGGTTACAAAAAAGAATAATATAAACAACCTAACCAAATAATTTTGAATTCATAATCAAATTTATGCACTTTAATTAGATAACAATCCCTGAACGTAAAAAAACAAAAACCTTTTGATCAGTATATATATATATATATATATATATATATATCCTTCTCTCTCTCTCTCTCTCTCTCTCTCTCTCTCTCTCTATATATATATATATATATATATATATATATATATTTATATATTTTATTTAAGAATATGTATTCTATATGTATGTTACTATTTCTTTATTATTATTATTTATTATTATCAGGTATTTGAAGAGCGCCAACAGATTCCGCAGCGCTGTAAACATAGTCGGTGTACAGGATAGCTTTTGTAGGGGTCAAGTGGGTAGATGGCCCTGCTGAGAGTTTCACTGTTGTAGTCAGCTCTTATGAAGCAATCTGTGCCCATAATCTGGGCCCATAGGCTTACATTCTAAGGGGTTCAAGGGGAAAGCAACAGAGTTGGGAAAGGTTAGTGTTGGTTGTATGCATCCCTGAATAGTAGAGTTTTTAGGGAGTGTTTGAAGCTGTTAAAACTAGGGGAGAGTCTTATTGAGCGAGGCAGGGAATTCCACAAGATGGGGGCCAGTCTGGAGAAGTCCTGTAAACGTGAATGTGAGGAAGTAACAAGAGAGGAGGAGATCCTGAGCTGATCGAAGGGGACGGGAGGGAGAGTATCTAGAGACAAGTTCTGAGATGTAGGGGGGAGCAGTGCAGTTGAGAGCTTTATATGTCAGGGTGAGGATTTTATGTTTAATCCTAGAGGCAAGAGGAAGCCAGTGAAGGGATTGGCAGAGAGGTGCAGCAGATGAAGAGCGACGAGTAAGGAAGATGAGCTTGGCAGAGGCATTCATAATGGATTGTAAATGAGCTATGCAGCAGCTAGGTAGACCAGAGAGGACGGAGTTGAAGTAGTCGAGGCGGGAAAGGATGAGAGAGTGTATTAAAATCTTGGTTGTATCTTGTGTAAGGAAATGTCTAATTTTAGCGATGTTTTTAAGGTGGAAGCGGCAGGCTTTAGCCAAGGACTGAATGTGAGGAGTGAAGGAAAGATCTGAGTCAAGTGTGACCCCAAGACATTGGGCGTGCGGGGTAGGGGTAATGATGGAGTTATCAACAGTTATAGAAATTTTGGGGGTGGAGACATTGGAAGAACGGGGAAAAATAAGGAGTTCAGTTTTGGAGAGATTTAGCTTAAGGTAGTGAGAGGACATCCAAGATGAGATGTGAGAAAGACAGTTAGTGACACGGGTTAGTAAGGAAGGAGGTGGTGCAGAGAGGTAGATTTGGATGTCATCGGCATACAAATGGTATTGAAACCCATGGGACTTTATTAAGGAACCTAGTGACGACGTGTAGATTGAAAAGAGAAGGGGACCAAGGACAGAGCTTTGAGGTACCCCAACAGAAAGTGGTAACGGGGCAGAGGATGCTCCGGAGAAGGCTACACTAAATGTACGGTTAGTCAGATAGGAAGAGAACCACGAGAGAGCTGTGTCATAGATGCGGAAGGATTGGAGGGTTTGGAGCAGAAGAGGGTGGTCAACAGTGTCAAAGGCTGCAGACAGGTTAAGGAGGATAAGCAGAGAGAAGTGGCCTTTGGATTTTGCTGTAAGTAGGTCATTGGTAACCTTGACAATTGCTGTCTCTGTAGAGTGATGGGAACGAAATCCAGATTGCAGTGAGTCAAGAAGAGAGTTTAGTGTAAGGAAATGGGATAGATGTGCATAAACTAGCTTTTCGAGGAGCTTTGAGGCAAGAGGGAGTAGGGAAATATGGCGGTAATTGGAAGGGGAGTTTGAATCGAGGGAAGGTTTTTTGAGGATAGGTGTGACCAGTGCATGTTTTAGAGATGAGGGAAATATGCAAGTGCCGAGGGAGAGGTTGAAAATGTGTGTGAGTATGGGGGTGATGGTAGAAGAGAGGGAGGGGAGTAGCTGTGAGGGGATGGGGTCGAGGGGACAGGTAGTGAGGTGGGAGGATAGTATAAGGGCAGAAACTTCATCCTCATTAACAGGGGCAAAAGAGCTGCATTTTTGGGCTTTGGGTGAGCTTTTAAGGGGGTTGGAGAATGGAAGTATGTTGAGAGCTGATTTCACTTCTGATGGAATCAATTTTGTTGTTGAAGTGGCTGGCAAAATCTTGAGCTGAGAGAGAGGTTGTGTTAGGAGGTGGGGGTGGGCGGAGAAAAGTGTTGAACATGGAGAACAGATGTTTAGGGTTAGAGGAAAGAGTAGAGATGAGATTAGAAAAATATTGTTGCTTATAAAGATTAAGGGCAGAATAGTGGGAGTTCAGGATGAACTTGTAGTGAAGAAAGTCAGCTGAACTCCGAGATTTCCTCCAATGTCACTCAGCAGTACGGGAGCATCTGCGTAGGTATGTCAGAGGAGTATGCCAGGGCTGAGGATGAGAGTGTGGTTTCTGAGCTAAGGTTGGAGGGGCCAGAGTGTCAATGACCGATGTAAGGGTGGAATTATACTGGAAGATAGATTGGTCAGGGCAGGAAAAGGAGGTGATGGATGAGAGGAGAGGTTTGAGAGAGCTAGTGAGCTGATGCAGATCTAGTGACTTAGTGCTTCTGTGAAGTTTGGTGTGAGGGGTAGAGGGAGGGGGAGTTGTAGGTAGGGAAGTGATGTTGCAAGTTAGGAGATGATGGTCAGAGAGAGGAAAAGCGGAGTTTGTTAAATTTGAAAGAGTGCATCGATAGGTGAAAGTCAGATCAAGGGAATGATCATCTTTGTGAGTGGGAGAGTCAGTCCATTGTGACAGGCCGAAAGAGGAAGTCAGTTGAAGAAGTTTTTTTGCAGAGGAGGCAGAGGGATTGTCAAGAGGGATATTAAAGTCACCAAGAATGAGGGCAGGGGTGTCTGATGAAAGGAAATAAGGAAGCCAGGCAGCAAAGTGATCTAAAAATTGAGTTGGGGAGCCAGGGGGGCGGTATATGACTGCAACACGTATAGAGAGGGGAGAGAATAACCGAACCATGTGTGCTTCAAATGAAGAAAAATTTGAGTGAAGAGAAGGGCTGTATTTGTTGGAAGGTGCAACGAGAGGAAAGTAAAATACCGACACCACCTCCTTGTCTATTGCCAGACCTAGGAGTGTGGCTGAAATGGAGACCCCCATGTGACAGTGCAGCAATGGATGCTGTGTCTGAAGCAGAGAGCCAGGTTTCTGTAAGAGCCAGAAGGTTAAGAGAGTGGGAGATAAAGAGATCATGGATAGAAGTGAGCTTGTTGCAAACAGAGCGAGAGTTCCAAAGTGCACAAGTGAAGGGGGATGGGTTTTTAGATGTAAGAGGAATGCGAATAAGGTTACCAGAGTTTAGTTTATGAAGTCTATTGAAAAGGCACACAAGGACGTGAAAGGCTAGGAGGTTGTGAGGGACCAGGATTAGGGGAGATGTCGCCAGTAGCTAGTATGAGCAAGAGGGAGAGTGACACGAGATGAGAAGCAGATTTGCAGTAATGAGACAGTAATTTGCAGTAATTTCTTTAATTTATATGTTTTTAATTCTAAATAATTTTCTTTATTTTTCTTAACAGCAACACAAGAACAGACGGTCAGAAGATCATCTGATCAACATGCCACCCCCCAAACTTCTCAGCCCATTGCATCTACCTCGAGTGACAGGCCTTCTACAAGTTCGGCACATGGGCAATACATTAGGTCCACTTCCACTGTAAGTCTCCTTTTGTCTTCGGCCGATACCTTCCCAGACATTAGAAGCAGCACTCCAGATCTAGCGGTTGGAAGAGGATCAGGTAATAAACCTTTAATACAATTATATAAAAAACATCTATTTCTGTTAGCCCAAATTATTTATAGGTTTATATTACTATTTTATAGAATTAAAAAATATAAATTTCCATAAAAATAATATCAATTTGATTGATATTTGTATTCAATAGCTTGGATGATAGCCTCTGTTGAACAACATGTATATTTAAGATTTTACATGACATCCTTGTCTAGACTTGTAAATGTGTCAATTGGCCTGTGTCAAAAACCTTTTCAAAGTGTCCCTAGTATTTGTTTGATATGTATGTGTTATAATCACATTCCTTAATCTCTTTATATTAAAGCTAGTTTTTAATCACCAATAAAAAAAAATGAAAAGAAAATTTTCATAAAAAGTGTAATTTAATAAATTACATAAAAGATAATTATTTATTTATTTATTTTTTTACAGCTGATGTAGGCAGGATTTTTCAAAGGATGATTAGCAACACCTCTCAATCTTTATTTGAAGGTATGTTACATCTTTAATATATCTCTCATTTTTGTTATTTTATTTACTCTATTTTTTGGTCTCTCTCTCTCTCTCTCTCTCTCTCATCTCTTTCTATTTTAAATATATCTCTCTTTATCTATTACTCTCTTTCATCCCTTTCCATTGTATGCTTTATATCGCTCTATTTCTCTATCTCCTTCTCATCTTTTTCTCTCTCTAACATCTCTCTCTCTTTATTATGCTTTCTCTCTTAATTTGTCTCTCTCTCTTTTCTATTTCTTCTTTTATTCTCTCTCTCTCTCATCTCTTAGTTTAAGTGTATATATCTTGTTCTCTCTCTCTCTCTCATCTCTATCTTCAATTTTTTTTTATTACTCTCTTATTCTCTTTCTAAAATCTCTATCTTTATTATGCTTCATCTCTTTCACTATCTCTCCCTCTCTTCTCTTTCTTCATTTTTTTCTCTCTCTCTATCTTTCTCACTAGCATCTCTTTCTATTGTTTTTTTTTTAAATGCTCTATTATGTATTTATATAGAGGATGAAAACTCTTCAGAGGAAGTGGTGTTAAATCTTGTCCCTGTGGAGGAAGAAACAAGTATCTCTGTTGAAAATCAAAGACATGGAGGAGACAGTGAAACCTTAGATCTAATTCAATAAATGGGAGATGCACAGCCTTTTCATATTCATTCACCACCAGAGCATGATCCTCCAGGAGCACTACAAGAAGAACCTTGTCTTGATGGGGTACAACAAGAACCAAATGTACCCGAGGTTGCCTATACAAGAGGCTGAACGTGTAGGTGACGTGGGCCTCACTGACATGCTAGACCTTGCTCGTCAATATAGGGATGACCATCTAGAACTTCAAAACCTAATTAGCTCAAAATTTGATAGATGGGCAGGAATTTCAGAAAAGAACATGCATTTAGATAGAGAAAGGTTTGAGTTTCAAAGAAAAATGGATCAGCAACGCTTTAAGTGGCAAAAGCAAATGGATGAACAGAGAAATGAACAAACAAATAGAGCTCTCCATATTGCTGAATGTACATTAGAAACTCTGCTTTTAATTGTAAGGGATAAAGATGGACCATCAGAGAGAGCCAGACAGGAGTAATTGTAATGCATTTACTAGTTTTAATTGCAGTACATATTTTCATGCCCTGATTGTTTGTTCATTATTTTTTTGGTTAGAAATGTAAAATGTATTAATATATTTGAATAGTTAATATTCAGTTACCATTTTCATTATATTTTCTTATCATTAAATATTTATTATTTTATATGAAAATAAATATCCAATGTTTACTTTTGATTTCAACATATTTATTTACATATGTTACATTTTCAATGTTAATTTCAATGACATTTAAAAAAAAAAAAAAAAAAAAAGAGTAAAAAAATGTAACTAATACAAAAAAAATTCCATCAAAAATTAGAAAATGTTATAGAAAAAAATAACAATTATAGAATGTTCAGATAACATATCTCCGATACAGAAGTTCAACATGTTCGGTTAGCATGTTTAAAGTTGACCTGATTTTTGCAAGTTTGATCTTGAAGTTGTCATCAAAGGTAGTCTGTGTGCTTTTGTCTTTGGTATCATCAATTAATAGTGAAACCACATCTGCAAAATCAGTATTGAATATTATTTAAAAAAAAATATTTTAGGTATTTTCATTTTAAAAATATAAAAATAGATATTTAAGATTTACCTTCCCTTGTAGTTGTCACTGTATCAACTGTTATATATGCTTGCACAATTTGGTCGACCATAACAATAAGTTCTGAGGATCCAACAGCTAAAATACATTTAATAATAACAAATATTGAATATTTATATGTAGTCGTTACCTGTTTTTATAGCGATATAATTTATAAACAAAAAAAAATACCTTTATCTGTGAAGTTGCTAGTTACTATGTGAGCATTGTCTGTCAAATTAGCTTCAAATTTTAGAGCTGATCTATTAAAATCTAGTTATGTGTCTATTTAAAACAAAAAAATAGAGTTTATAATCAGATTGCAGTATCAAATTTGTTTATAATGATATATTATTAATTCATTACCATGATCTTGGTCTTGGTGTTCAGTCACACAATCTTGGTTCCAATGGCAATCTGTACTTATGTTATTATCTGTTGGGTTTAATTTTATATCAATATAGATCCTTAAAAAAAATTTGGGTAAAAAAAAAATAAAAAACAGTGTTACATGCATGTAAATAAAAACAACTAATTATATAATTACCAGTCGGAGTCCTTCTATTTACAATTTTAACACCTCCGTCTCTTTTTGGTGAAAGCTCTCTATCCATCAAACTTAAAGGTAGAGGTGGGGAAGAAGCCTCACTCCTTGGAGTTTTAATTAATATGGATCGTAAGTAATGTGGTGGCCGTTTGCCCTTCAATTTCTCCTTCATCCGATCTATATACCAAAATAAAAATTCTAAAATTATTATACTGTTTTTTTCACACACATAGTGTCTATTATTAATGTTTTCCCAACAAAGTTAATATACTAACAATACTAACCTAGTTTCAAATTACTAACAACTGTTATGAAATAGTTCTTAAAATTTTAATATTCATAATCGAAATTTATGTATATATATATATATATATATATATATCAAAATGAGAGAGAGAGGAGAGAGGAGAGAGAGAGAAATAGAGGAGAGAGAGAGAGAGAGAGAATAGGAGAGAAGAGGAGAGAGAGAGAAATAGAGGAGAGAGAGAAAAGAGAGAAATAGAGGAGAGAGAAGAGCGAGAGAGCGAGAGAGAGAGAGAGAGCGCAAGAGTGAGAGAGAGCGCGAGAGTGAGAGAGAGCGTGCGAGAGTACGAGAGTGAGAGAGAGAGAGCGCGAGAGAGGGAGGGAGAGAGAGAGAGAGAGAGAGAGAGAGGAGTGAGAGAAAAGAGAGAAATAGAGGAGAGAGAGAGAGAAAAGAGAGAAATAGAGGAGAGAGAAGAGCGCGAGAGTGAGAGAGAGCGGGCGAGAGCACAAGAGTGAGAGAGAGAGCGGGGAGAGAGAGAGGGGAGAGAGAGAGGGGAGAGGGAGAGAGAGAAGTGAGAGAGACAGAGAGGGGGAGGAGTGAGAGGGGGAGGAGTGAGAGAGAGAGGGGGAGGAGTGAGAGAGAGGAGAGAGAGAGCACGAGGAGAGAGAGGAGAGAGAGAGAGAGAGAGAGAGAGAGAGAGAGGGAGAGAGAGAGGGGGGAGAGAGAGAGGGAGAGGAAGGAGAGAGAGAGAGCGAGGAGCGAGAGGATAGAGAGCGAGAGGAGAGAGAGCGAGGGCAAGAGGGAGTGAGGAGAGAGCGAGAGAGAGAGCGAGAGAGAGCGAGAGAGAGAGAGAGAGAGTGAGAAGAGCGAGAGCGAGAGCGAGAGAGAGAGAGAGAGAGAGAGAGAGAGAGAGAGAGAGTGAGGGAGGAGAGAGGAGAGAGAAGAGAGGAGAGAGAAGAGAGGAGAGAGAAGAGAGAAGAGAGAAGAGAGAAGAGAGAAGAGAGGAGAGAGAATTGAATTACATCAATGTTGATTTCAAAATTATTTTTTAAAAGAGGTTATTGAAATTAATAATAAAATAGCTGATACAGAACATGTTTAGAAGATGTTAAGTGCATATGATGATATAAAATATCGGATAAATTTAAACCATGTAATCATAATACTAGTGTCCCTTTAAAGGGACACTAGCCACAGATTGTTAATTCATCATTCAGATAGAGCATTTAATTTGAAATCAACTTTAAAATGTAATCCAATTATACTTTTTTCTTGATTATCTCAATAACTTTATTTGAATAAAGATATCAATAAATATCTTAAAAATGTATAATAGTATTATAATAAAAAATAGATTAAAATTGCTTAAGACAATTTTGGGGTATAGTATTCCATGTAGCTATAATAATATATTTTAAAGGGACAATGGAAAAAAAAGTTTATATATCTTTATTCAAATAGAGCATTCGATGTTATTCAAATTTATAATTGACTACTATTATCCATTTCTCTTAGTTATCATGATAAATGTATTTTTAAAAATGGAATGCAAATGTTTTCAATAAGCCGATTTTATGACCAGCACCATGAATAGTGCTTGCTTATTGTTAGCTTACATCTAACCACAAATAAGTAACCATAACACATGTTCAAAAAAAAAAAAAAAATGGCCCGAGTCCTATGCATCACAATTTGGCATTTTAAATAAAAATAGCTAAAGAAACAAGGAGAATATATAAAATGAGTATATAATAAAATAGATTCCATTTTCATGCTGTATCCGAATCATGAAAGAATAGATTTGGGTACAGTGTAAATTCAAAAAGAATAAAATGCAACTATAAAAATAGAAATTTTAATTGATTCAATCATGACGCTATAAAAATACTTACATGTCCACAGCAGTCTTTTAATGGAGTGGTAATACTCTGGCTCCTCCTTTTTAAATCGCTAAATTTTCTAAGGCCTTGACGTCTTGTTCGTTTTATATTAGAGACTCTATATATTCTACGTAACATCTCGTAATTAATCTTATCCCTAAAATCTTGCTTTAAAGCAAGAACTCCACCAATTTTTTTTTTTTTAAATATCTATCCATACCGTATACTAAAATTAGTAGTTCACCAGCCATAAATGGTTCTGGTCGAGACATGTTTGACGACGATTGTAAATAAATCGCCACGTGTCGACAAATCACATTCTCGCGCTATTAATGTGTTTTCTTTTTTTATCAGAGAATTTGTTTTTTCTTTTTATAAATAAAGTTTTTGTTATTATTTGGTTGATTCTCACACTACATCTATTTTGTTAAGTACACTCAATTTTGAAAGTTACTAATCCAGTTATCACTATTAATATTTATTAGATGTTTGCATACTTATTGCTATGTATTGTAATTTTTCCTATTAATGTTATTATTGTTGTCTATATTTCAATGAATATCAATAGTTTAGAGGAGGGCATTAAGGTTTTTGTCATATTTTTTTATTCTTCTACTTTTTATGTCATTAAGCAACCATTTTTTTATATTACATCATATTATCTGATGAGATGTAAAATGTTTAGGTAATAGACATTATTAAAAACAATAATCTATTTCATTATGGACCACAAGTGAAAGTAACACCTTATGTTCTAGTGTTATAATCCATTGATTATTATTAAGCATGACATACAATATTACTAATGTGTGGGTGAATCAAAATAGTTAAGCTTTACAAAGTGTATAAATAGTTTTGTATCAATGATTAAATTTAGAAAAATTTTATAGTATTTTTGAAAATAAAAATAAAAACCATTTAATAATATAATTTTTTATTTTATTGAACTTTGAAAGAAAAAAAAGGATTTTAATAATTAATACAATAGTCAATCATCAAAATAATTATCTGCAACCCTGTCCCTAGTTGCAATACCACGTCTGTTGGGAAGTTCAAGACAAATGTCTTCAGGAAATTCTTCGATGTGTATTGGTGTCTCATCTTCAATTTCACATCCTCTCCTGATGGCAATGTTATGCAGTATACAGCAAACCAAGATAATTTTTGCCACTCTCTCTGGTGCATACTGCATCACACCTGCTGAATGATCGAGACAACGAAAACGCATTTTAAGCAAACCAAATGTCCTCTCAATTATGCCTCTTGTGTTTTTATTGGACTCATTAAATCTGATTTGTTGTCTTCCTTGATGATTCTGATATGGAGTAAGTAAACATTTGGACAATTTGTATCCGGCATCCCCTGGAAGAATAAAAAAAAAAAAATATATATATATATATATATATATATATATAACATAAAATTAACAATTTTGTTGAAGTGTCACCTTTAAGTATTGGTATTGGTATTGAAGGTTTATATAATTAAAGTGACAGATCAAACCAACATTTTCTTCCATTTAAAAAGGTTCACAATGTTCAATTTTACCTGTTGGAGTTTATTAACTTGCTTATAATTATATTTCCCTTACCCCTATTTTGGGATTTGAAATAGTTGATTTTTAATGTGGAATGACTAACTTGTAATGAAAATATTGTTACTTGAGCCTCAGCTATTGAGTTGCCAAACTTAAACACAGCCAGCATAATAAAATAAACTTACAGTGGGGTGCAGGATAGTAAAGTAATAACATTTAAATTGTATATTGTAAATGCTGGAATTGAACTTTGTCAGACAAAAAGAAGATAAGGAAGCATGTGTGTAGACATTAAAGTGATAGCAAAATGAGATTTAAGATATAATAATGCTAATTTAGTAAAAGTGTTAAATCAAACCAATCCATACAAGGGTTCTGTCTGAATTATTTAATTCTTATGTTTCTGAATTGTTAAGATTGAACTCCACACCCACAAAATTTTATGGCTGTATCTTTGTTTATTGTTCTATTGTTAAATTGCAAAACTGCAGTGACGTGCATTCATTGGAGGCAGGTGAGGCAGTGCCTCCCCTGGCCAATGTGGGAATTACAGCCTTTTTTATAAAAAAATAAAATAAAAAAAAGAAATCTTTTTTTTTTTTCATTTTTTTTTTCCATCTGAAAAGGTGACCCCCCTACCCCCCACCCCTCCACCAAATTCATTATTTTATTGCAATTTATTGTTTTAAAAAGAAAACTACGTAATATTAAGTAATACATTCATATTGCACAAGAAGGTAGAGGCCAGCTATCCTTCCATTGCGCAATGTGAATGTAATACTGTCTTATGTTATGGGCTGCTTTAGAGACTGCCACCCAGTGGGGAATAATAGCTAATGCAGCAGTCTCTATTGCAGCCCATAACTGCTCACACCGGAGGCTAGCCTCGGGAGCCCTGCCTGCCCGCCCCTCAGCCAATCAGACATCACTATGTCTGAGTCTCTAGGCTGAGTTGCCGGGCGGGAAATAGTTGCGCAGCCGCAATGCGCAGGTCAGGTGTTTATGCATGTCCGTTGTCTTCAGAGCAGCAGAGAGGATCATTGAAGACAAGTGCTGCAGTCAGTCAGTGAGTGCTCTCAGTCAGAGTCAGTGGCTGTGTGAGACGTGCACTGTGTGACACTGTGAGTTGTCTGGACTGTCAGCCTCAGTCAGGTCAGGAGTCAGGACTCTCAGGGGGAGACTAGGAGAGGAGTGGTCAGCCGGCGTAGTAGCCAGAGGTAGGTGATGGACGGCGGCTGGGTCATGAATAATCAACAGTCACAGACAGTGAGTTCTTGAGTGCTACTAAGCTGGTGTTGTGCAGCGTTTTCTTATCCGGTGCAGCAGCAAGCAGAGCAGCTCCCTACCATCATAAATAGAAAGCTGTGTCCAAATACTCCATTCAGACTGTGCATCTTGCTGGCCAGCTTTCTATTCATGATGGTAGGGAGCTGCTCTGCTTGCTGCTGCACCGGATAAGAAAACGCTGCTTGGGGGGCCAGCAAGTGGTTCTTAGTAGTGGGACTCAGTCACTCGGTCTGCATAGGTGACAACTACTGTAAAACCTGCAGAAGAAAGTATTAGTATGGAGCAGTTAGTTAGCGGTAAGAAAATCCTGGCCAGATGAAAAATAGAGCCTTTTTAATGAGCCCAGTTTGCGTGAGTCATCCTGAGCTGTGATAAAACTTTAGGCACTATGGCTGGGGAGAAGTGCAGGGATTACAGCTGCTACACTTCTCCCAGTAGAGCCTTTGACAGCTGGACTGTGTGGAGCTTGTTTGCTTTTAATGCTAACTTCCTGTCAGAACGTAGCTGTGAAGACAGCAGCAGGGGGTTGGGCTTTCAGCACGGAGAAGACAGAGGAGGTATGTTAATTACTTAAAAAAATGCTCTGTTGTGTTTTTTTCTTTCTTTCTGCTGTTTTATGGCCTTTTTCCACTGCAGATAATGAGAATGTGTGTTTTAAAAGACCGGGGAAAGGGGAGCATACTTAGGACTTAGTACTAAGTTTAATTGCACCAGGAAGCTAAAAGGTCAGCTAAATGTGCTCCTTTCTTAAAAAATAAATAAATAGAATAAATAGTACTTTGGTCTTTGCTCTATTAAACAAGTTGAACTGTGATGGTGCCACTGGGGTAATGACCAGTGTGTGGGGAGAGTTTGTGTCTTTGTGTGTGTAAGTGTCTTTATGTCTGTGTGTGTGTGTGTGTGTGTGTGTAAGTGTCTTTATGTCTGTGTGTGTGTGTAAGTGTCTTTATGTCTGTGTGTGTGTGTAAGTGTCTTTATGTGTGTGTGTGTGTGTAAGTGTCTTTATGTGTGTGTGTAAGTGTCTTTATGTCTGTGTGTGTGTAAGTGTCTTTATGTCTGTGTGTGTAAGTGTCTTTATGTCTGTGTGTGTAAGTGTCTATGTCTTTATGTGTGTTTGTAAGTGTATTTATGTATGTGTGTGTGTAAGTGTATTTATGTCTGTGTGTGTGTGTGTAAGTGTCTTTATGTCTGTGTGTGTGTGTAAGTGTCTTTATGTCTGTGTGTGTGTGTAAGTGTCTTTATGTGTGTGTGTAAGTGTCTATGTCTTTATGTGTGTGTGTAAATGTCTTTATGTCTGTGTGTGTGTAAGTGTCTTTATGTCTGTGTGTGTAAGTGTCTTTATGTCTGTGTGTAAGTGTCTATGTCTTTATGTGTGTTTGTAAGTGTATTTATGTATGTGTGTGTGTAAGTGTATTTATGTCTGTGTGTAAGTGTATTTATGTCTGTGTGTGTGTGTGTAAGTGTCTTTATGTCTGTGTGTGTGTGTGTGTGTGTGTCTTTATGTCTGTATGTGTGTGTGTAAGTGTCTTTATGTCTGTGTGTTATGAAATATACCAAAGAAAACCAGTTCAGCAAGACAAGGGCACAGCACATGACATATCTTGTGAATTATGTAGTATAACAATTATTTACAATATAGGCTGTACTATTAGAGGGCATTAAAGTCATTTTTTTTCCTGTTATGAATCTTAGAGGGGTTATTTTAAAATGTAATACATGTTTTGTATTTTCTTTCTGTAAGACATGTTTCTATACTGAGGAAATATAAATATATGTGTGTATGGTTGTCTGTATCAACCTATATTTATGCAAAACAATATTTTAATAAAATTAATTTTTATATGCATGATAGAAATTTTAAATTTAAAGGTTAAAGTAAATTCAAATATTTTCTTTTATGATTGAGACAGAGCATGGAATTTTAAACAACTTTCCACTTTACTTCTATTATTTAATTTGCTTTACTCTATTGTAGTCCTTTGTTGAACAGCATACCTAGATAGGTTCAGGAGCAGAAATGCATTACTGAAGCTAGCGGCTGATTGGTGGTTGAAGATATATATCTCTTGACATTGGTTTACCACATGTCATCAGCGAGATCTCAATGGTGCATTGCTGCTCCTTCAACAAATGATACCAAAAGAATGTAGCAAATTTAATAAAAGAAGTCAATTTTAAAATTACTTAAACTTGTATGCTCTATCAGAATCACAAAAGAAAAACTGAGTTTCATGTCCCTTTAAATTTCCAGATAGCATAAGTAGGCATAGTCATGTCAAATAATAACAAGATATGAACAGTCATGTACCTTATATATATATATATATATACTAGAGTTGAACCTGAAGCTCAACTTGCTCAAGCTACAAATAAAATGTGTTTTTGCACTCCACCAATTACCTGTGTCTCATCATGATACTAAGACAAAAATGCTCATCCAGAGACAGAGTATATATTGTTAGTATTAAATCTATATTCACGATGCCCATCCCATGATTCTTCTATGAGATCAGACATGGATCTACTTTTTTGTGTGACTGTTGCAATGTAATTTCAAGGCAGCATGTGTGAGAAATATCAGGGAATATAAATTGGATTAGGCAGTAGGCACCATACTTTGGTGCCTATTTATATTCCCTGATATTTCTCACATGTTTGAAATTACATTGCAACAGTCACACAAAAAACGTAGATCCATGATAATGAAGGAATCTATAAGTATAATTTGCAGCATTAAAGTAAAAAGTATGTTTTAAACATATTTTAATGGGCCTGGATTTCTAGATCTCCTAATCAGAGCAAGCATTTTGTTATCTGGCAAGAGTTTCTGTTACAATCCTTTAGACTAAAATCATCATGTTTACTAAGTTGACCAGTTTTCCAAGACACCATTTAAAGGGACATGAAACCCATATGTTTTCTTTCATGATTTAGAAAGAGCATGTAATTTTAAATAACTTTCCAATTTACATCTAATAGCTGGCTTTCTTCATTCTTTTGATATCCTTTGTTGAAAATCATATCTAAATATGCTCAGTAGCTACTGAGCATATTTAGATATGATTTTCAACAAAGGATATCAAAAGAATGAAGAAAACCAGATATCCTTTGTTGAAAATCATATCTAAATATGCTCAGTAGCTACTGATTGGTGGCTGCATATAGATACCTCATGCGATTGGCTCGCCCATGTGCATTGCTATTTCTTCAACAAAGGATATCTAAAGAATGAAGGCGTATCCAATTCCTAGCCACTGCCTCACCAGCCTCTGAAGTCAGCGCACATCACTGCAAAACTGAGTAGGGATTATCAGATGGTTATGGCTAGAAGCTGTACACAAAGTTGGAAGAAACACTGATAATAGTGGGGGAGTTAAATGCTCCAGGCAACTTAGCTATGTAATTAATTAATTTCTTTCATGTAATTGGCAAGAGTCCATGAGCTAATGACATATAGGATATACAATCCTACCAGGAGGGGCAAAGTTTCCCAAACCTCAAAATGCCTATAAATACACCCCTCACCACACCCACAATTCAGTTTTTACAAAATTTGCCTCCTATGGAGGTGGTGAAGTAAGTTTGTGCTTGATTTTCTTTGTTGATATGCGATTCTCAGCATTTTGAAGCCCGATTCCTCTCAGAGTACAGTGTTTGTCAGAGGGATGTAAAGAGAGTATCACCTATTGATACTATGGTTTCCCTCACAGGAAATCTTTTCAAAGGTTCTCTGTTATCAGTCGTAGAAATTCACCTCCTACCTCCCTTTTCAGATTGACGATATACTCTCATATACAATTACCTCTACTGATACTGTTTCAGTACTGGTTTGGCTACCTGCTATATGTGGATGGGTGTCTTTCAGTAAGTATGTTTTCATTACTTAAGACACTCTCAGCTATGGTTTGGCACTTTATGTATTAATATAAAGTTTTAAATATATGTATTGTACTTATATTTGCCACGAGTCAGGTTTATATATATATTTCCTTTTTGCAGACTATCAGTTTCAAAATTGGAAAACATATTTAGGAAGTTATTTTCTCTTACCTGCGGTATAGTCTTTTCTTCAAATTGACTGCTTATTCATTAATTTTTACGGGCAAAATTAGGCTCGCTAGGTTGCAAAATGCTGATATTTATTGTGTAATTCTTGGCATGAGAATTTTTTGGGCGCGAAGGTACATTTGGTGATGCAATTCGTCATTTCCAGCATCTTAGTTAGCGTCTTAGTTGATGCCAGGTTTCCTTGCACAAGGTTGCGTCTGCCACGACGCGAGTTGCATCATTTCCGGATGTTGTTAGCGCCAAAAAATTCCATTTTGCATCATACTGGGTACCAAATAATTTAATTATTTAAACCTCACTTCCTATATGCCTCTTGCCTCTTTTTATGCTCAGAGGGCTATGCTGTTTGCATTTTTTTCCCATTCCTGAAACTGCCATATAAGGAAATTGATAATTTTGCTTTATATGTTGATTTTTTCTCTTACATTTGCAAGATGTCTCAATCTGATCCAGTCTCAGAAACCACTGTTGGAACCCTGCTGCCTGATAACAGTACTACCAAAGCCAAATGTATCTGTTGTAAGTTAGCAGAGATTATATCTCCAGCTGTAGTAGTAACAGTTGTCATGATAAGCTTTTACATGCAGAGAATGTATCTATCAGTACTAGTACACTGCCTGTTGTTCCTTCAACATCTAATGTACATGATATCCCTGTGAATATAAAAGATTTTATTGCTGATGGAATTCAGAAGGCTTTATCTGCTGTTCGCTTTCTAATAAACTTAAAAGGTCTTTTAAAACTGCTCATAAAGTTGATGAAATTTAAAATGACCGACAACATACTGAATTATCCTCCTCTGATGAGGATCTATCTGGTTCAGAAGATCCTACCTCAGATATTGACACTGACAAATCTACTTTATCTCTTTAAGATGGAGTAAATTCGTTCCTTGTTAAAAGAGGTGTTGATTACTTTGGATATTGAGTAAACTATTCCTCTTAATACTAAAACTAGTAAACGATTAAATTCCGTTTATAAACCTCCTGTGGTTACTCCAGAAGTTTTTCCAGTTCCTGATGTTATTTCTGATATGATTTCAAAGGAATGGAATTTGCCTGGTACTTCTTTTATTCCTTCTTCTAGGTTTAAAAAGTTGTATTCTTTACCAGCAGTTAGGTTGGAGTTTTGGGAAAAAATCCTCAAAGTTGATGGGGCTCTCTCTACTCTTGCCAAACGTACTACTATTCCTATGGAAGATAGTACTTCTTTTGAGGACTCTTTAGATAGGAAACTTGAATCTTATCTAAGGAAAGCTTATGTATTTTCTGGCTACATTCTTAGGCCTGCTATATCCATGGCTGATGTTGCAGCTGCATCAACTTTTTGGTTGGAAAACTTAGCACAACAAGAAAAAGACCGATTTGTCTAGCATTGTTCGCTTGCTTCAACATACTAATCATTATCTGTGATGTTATTTTTGATATCATCAATATTGATGTTAAATCTATGTCTTTAGCTATTTTAGCTAGAAGAGTTTTGTGGTTCAAATATTGGAATTCTGACATGATATCCAAGTCTAGATTACTATCTCTTTCTTTCCAAGGTAACAATTTATTTTGTTCTCAGTTGGATTCAATTAGTTCAACTGTCACTGGGGGAAGGGAGTTTTTTACCTCAGGATAAAAGATCTAAGGGTAAATCTAAAGCTTTTAATCATTTTCGTTCTTTTCGACAGAATAAGGAACAGAAAGCCAATCCTTCCTCCAAAGAATCTGGTTCCAATTGGATGGAAACCTTCTTCAAGTTGGAATAAATCCAAGCCTTTTAAGAAACTAAAGCCAGTCCCCAAGTCCGCATGATGGTGCGGCCCTCATTCCAGCTCAGCTGGTGGGGGGCAGATTCAATTTTTCAAAAACATTTGGGCAGATTCTGTCCAAATCCAATGGATTTAGAGTATTGTCTCTCAAGTGTATCGAATAGGTTTCCGAGTAAGACCTCCTGGAAGAAGATTTTTTCTTTCACATGTCCCAACAAATACAGTGAAGGCTCAGGCTTTTCTGAAGTGTGTTTCAGATCTGGAGCTTTCAGGGGTAATCATACAAGTTCCGTTTCAGGAACAGGGTCTGGGGTTTTATTCAAATCTAATTGTCCCAAAAAAAAAGAAAATTCAGGCCAGTTCTGGATCTGAAAATTTTGAATCGTTTTGTAAGAGTGTCAACTTTCAAAATGGTTACTATAAGGACTATTCTGCCTTTTGTTCAGCGAGGTCATTGTATGTCCACGATAGACTTTCAGAATGCATATCTTCATATTCCGATTCATCCATACCACTATCTGTTTCTGAGATTCTCTGTTCTAGACAAGCATTACCAATTTGTTGCTCTTTTTTTTGGCCTAGCGGCAGCTCCAAGGATTTTTTCAAAGGTTCTCGTGCCCTACTCTCTGTAATCAGAGAACAGGGTATTGCGGTGTTTCCTTATTTGGAAGATATCTTGGAACTAGCTCAGTCTTTAAATTCTGCCGAATTTCACACAAATCAACTAGTGTTGTTTCTTCAAAGACATGATTGGAGGATCAATTTGTGGGAAAAAAAGTTTTAGGGAAGGAGCGCTCAAAATGTGCTAATACCTTATGGAGATAGAATATGATATAAAATATATATATATATATATATATATATATGACACCAAAATGGGATTTTATAAAAATAAACAATTTATTGCCTTAATAAAAAAAAAGGATTGTTATGTGAGCTAATAATAAATATTGCATACAATAATTCTGAGATTATTATACTATCAATATTAAACCGATCTTTAACAAAAAATAAATAAATAAAGGAATAATCTAAATAGCAAATATGAATTCAAAACAGCAATCAAAAGATAGGCTAGTTTGCCTACTTCTGAGCTGTGACCAAAGATACGGGGTGTTCGCTCAAAAGTTCATAATAAAAGTCCATCTTAAAATTATCTTTGGGAAATACCCAGTATAAAGGTCTATGGTTTCTATGCACAACTTATCTCGGCTGCAGCCTTAGAATTTGTACGAGATAATGCTTATGCTATTTAGAACCTTTTAAAAAGTGGTAAGATATACGTGTCAATTGATCTAACCTTATATTCCTTTGATGAGTTGTGATCACTTTTCTTTTTATGTTAGTAGTGTGATTTTGAGGGTGACAAATCTGTCCCTCGTATCCTGTAGGAGTCGACTCTTTGTGATCTTTGTAGCGGGTATGGGACTTCCGCAATAATTGTAATAGTGATAGTAATAGTATCCTGTGGGGCTTAAAAATGTCTGTGATGATGAGTAGAGATGGGTTGGTTACCTTTT
The DNA here is from genome assembly GCF_027579735.1 of Bombina bombina. NCBI lineage: Eukaryota > Metazoa > Chordata > Amphibia > Anura > Bombinatoridae > Bombina > Bombina bombina. The sequence goes on along the minus strand of NC_069502.1, from coordinate 666,452,362 downwards.
TCAAATGCCGATCGGGAAACGTTATGCAGCAGCGTTTCTTGCCAATGATTTTTGTGCTCTGCTTTCCCACTCTGCAGCTCTTGTGGTAACCAGGTGTGAGGTGAAGGATCAAATGAGTGAGTTGGTTTGCTTTCTCAGATACTGGTCTTGGAGCGTTGAGGCAACGTTTCTTTTCACTTTGCGCTGCTTACTCTGCTCTGCAGTTCTTGGGTAAACCAGGTGTGGGGGTGAAGGATCAGTGCAACGTGTTTCAGTTTAACAGATAATCAATACAGCAGACCCTATCAGAGAAGCTTAGCTTTTGAGCGAACACCCCGTATCGTTGGTCACAACTCATAAGTAGGCAAACTACCCTATCTTTTGATTGCTGTTTTGAATTCATATTTGTTATTTAGATTATTCCTCTATTTATTTTTTGTTAAAGATCGGTTTAATATTGATAGTATAATACCGGTGCACAAGAAATACATTCATTTAGAACTATTAGGATTTTAAGGTTGGCCAACCTCTCAGAATTATTGTATGCAATATTTAATATTTAATATTAGCTCAAATAACAATCCTTTATTTAATTAAGGCAATAAATTGTTTATTTTTATGACATCCCATTTTGGTGTCATATATATATTTTATATCATATTCTATCTCCATTAGGTATTAGCACATTTTGAGTACTCCTTCCCTAAAACTTTTTTTCCCACAACTCTCCCCTAGGAAGCATAGAGGAAGCTTCCATTAGTGAAAGGAGCTTATACCAACTAGCGCATTAACTATATATATTTTTGACATATGGAGGATCAATTTACCAAAAAGTTCCTTGATTCCTCAGACAAGGGTCACCTTTTTAGTGTCCATGACTCTGTCTCTAACAGACAAGAGACTAATAACATTGGTTTCAGCTTGTTGAAACCTTCAGTGGCTATGTGCATGGAAGTTTTAGGTCTCATGACTGCAGCATCGGATGCGATCCCCTTTGCTCGTTTTCATATGAGACCTCTTTAGCTTTGTACGCTGAATCAATGGTTCAGGGATTATACAAGGATATCACAATTAATATCCTTAAATCCCAATGTTCGACTCTTTCTGAATGGTGGTTAGATCACCATCGTATAGTTCAAGGGGCCTCTTTTGTTCATCCAACCTGGACTGTAATCACAACAGATGCAAGTCTTTCAGGTTGGGGAGCCTGCCATTAAATCAAACTCTCCTCGTTGGAATCTTAATTTGGTTATGAAAGCTTTACAGGCTCCTCCTTTTGAGCCTATGCATTCTTTGGATATTAAACTACTTTCTTGGAAAGTGTTATTCCTTTTGGTTCTCATCTGCTAGAAGAGTTTCCGAATTATCTGTTCTTTCTTGTGAGTCTCCTTTTCTGATTTTCCATCAGGATAAGGCAGTTTTGCGGACTTCATTTAAATTTTTACTTAAATTTGTGAATTCTAACAACATTAATAGGGAAATTGTTGTTCCCTCTTTGTGTCCTAATCCTAAGAATTCTTTGGCGAGATCCTTACATTCTCTGGATGTTGTAAGAGCTTTGAAATATTATGTTGAAGCTACTAAAGATTTCAGGAAGACTTCTAGTCTATTTGTTGTCTTTTCTTGTCCTAGGAAAGGTTAAAGCTTAAAGCTGGTTAAAGCTTTTGATTCATCAGGCTTATTTGGAGTCGGGTCAGGCCCCACCTCAGAGAATCACAGCTCATTCTACTAGATCAGGTTCCACTTTGTGGGCTTTTAAGAATGAAGCTTCAGTTGATCAGATTTGCAAAGGAGCAACTTGGTCTTCTTTACAATTCTGCCTCTTCGGAAGCAGTTTTTGTTAGAAAAGTTCTTCAGGCAGCTGTTTCAGTTTGATTCCTCTGCTTATGTTTTAAGTTTTTTCTTTTCAATTATGAGAAAAACTTATTTTTTTGGATGTGGAATTATTTTTTTCAGCGGAAAATGGCTGTTTTTATTTATATCCCTCCCTCTCTAGTGATTCTTCTGTGGAGTACCACATCTTGGGTATTACTATCCCATTCTTCACTAGCTCATGGACTCTTGCCAATTACATAAAAGAAAACATAATTTATGTAAGAACTTACCTGATAAATTAATTTCTTTCATATTGACAAGAGTCCATGAGACCCACCCTTTTTTTATTTTTTTAATTATGTTTTTTTGTATAAAGCACAATTATATTTACAATTCCTTTTTTTTATGCTTTTTACTCCTTTTTATATCACCCCACTACTTGGCTATTTACTAAACTGAATTGTGGGTGTGGTGAGGGGTGTATTTATAGGCATTTTGAGGTTTGGGAAACTTTGCCCCTCCTGGTAGGATTGTATATCCCATACGTCACTAGCTCATGGACTCTTGTCAATATGAAAGAAATTAATTTATCAGGTAAGTTTATATAAATTATGTTTTTTATTATTTTGGACATTTAAAAATACTTTCCAGCAATGTTAAAGGGACACTGTACCCAAATTTTTTCTTTTGTGATTCAGATAGAGCATGAAATTTTAAGCAGCTTTCTAATTTACTCCCATTATCAAATGTTCTTTATTCTCTTGGTATCTTTATTTGAAATGCAAAAATGTAAGTTTAGATGCCGGCCCATTTTTGGTGAACAACCTAGGTTGTCCTTGTTGATTGGTGGATAAATTCATCCACCAATCAAAAACTGCTGTCCAGAGTTCTGAACCAAGAAAAAAGCTTAGATGCCTTCTTTTTCCTATAAAGATAGAAAGAGAACGAAGAAAAATTGATAATAGGAGTAAATTAGAAAGTCGCTTAAAATTGCATGCGCTATCTGAATCACGAAAGAAAATGTTTGGGTTCAGTGTCCCTTTAACAAATTTTATTTATGCAAAATATGCAAATTTTATAACATTAATTAGCTATTTTGGGATATGCACAAATCTCAACCTGTTTTATGGCACTTTGATGCAAATATATCTCAAAATTTTAGTTTAAAGTAAACAAATTACTTATTTTAAAAACAACATTTTGACATAATTTAGCTTACCTAACAACCATCCCTCAGGCATATCTCCATTCTCAAATTACGGTACAATCCAGTTTGACGAAGGATGTATGAGTCATGACAAGACCCATGGAAATTGGATCGTACACTTATAATTTTCATATTGTGGTCACACACCATCTGGACATTTAAAGAGTTATAATACTTTCTGTTCCTAAACACCTCTTCACGATCACGTGATGGTCTGACAGCAATATGAGTAATGTCAATTGCACCAAGGACATTTGGCATACCTGCCATCCTGTAGAAATTGGCCTTGACTGATTGCCACTCTTCCGGGGTAGATGGGAGACAGACGTAATGCACAAATACAACCATCAATGCGTCGATTACCTTAGAAAGGTGCCTTGAAAAAACAGATTGACTCATTCTGATGATGATGCTTGAAACCGATTGAAAAGAACCGGTAGCAAAAAAATTTAATGCCGCCAGCAACTTCAGTAGTCCGGGAATGGCATGTGATCGTGCCATCATTGGCTCCAGATATTGGGAAATTTCGTTATGAAGAATAATAATGTATTCTCTATATAGCCTAAATTGTTATACAATTTGTCTGTCGGAAAGGTCATGTAAACCCACTCTTGGGAGGAATACTCTTGGTACTCTTCTTCTCCTTCTCCTGTCATCATCCACAGGAGCTTCTTGAATTTGTCTTCGACTTCTAATTTGGATGTTTTGAAGCATGAACAAGTGCATAAGTGACTCCATCACTTCCGCAATATAGATTAAGCTATACTTTGGCATCAGGTTTGCTAAATGGTGGTGAGCGAGGTATTTTTAGTTGGGAAAACAAGTCAGATCGAGTAGTAGCGAACAGGTACACTCGCAAGTAAAAAAAACAGTGGATTTAGGCATGTTTGACTGCTTAGTACATGTGAATTGGGATCCGTGCGTGGATAAAGACGCGAGATTGGACACGAAAAGCTTATTGACCGCTTAGTACATAGAGCTCATTCAGCTGTATTAAGTGCCCCAATACAGGGTATCTGGTACATCAAACAAGAACAGCTAACAACAATTAGAACCATACACTTAGGAAACTCATGTGCAAAACAGGTTTTGTAAATGTTTGCAATTGTTATATGCCTGTTTCTTTTATAGTGGTAAATTAGTCTCTCTGGATAGAACAAGAACTGTTTTAGAAACCTCACAGACATGAACCGGCTGGCAGTGGAAATTCCCTTGCATTATTGTAACCTACATATCATTTAAGTAGGTAGAATTAGATGCAATTACCCAAGAGAAGTAGCTTGTCTCTCAGTCACGTGTCACTATTTTATAGCTGATGAGGTTGTGTCATTTTTATTTTTAGTTTATTCTGCTATAACGGTTTCCACAGATTTTCTTCTGGTCGTGTGCATTGACAGCTTAACCATTACAAGATAGATGCTGCTCCATTGATTTTAATGGAGTTGATCTGCAACTCACAGATGTGATGTGTAATGTGACCAGATCTTTATGAAGGCTTTCATTTTTGAGTTGTTGTAAGAGTTTTAGGTGAGAAGTTAGTGTAACCAACATTTTTTATTGAATAAGTAATTGTTTCATGTCCTATAGGAAAACTTCACTGAGACCTTGATCAGAATATTTCTAATGTTGAGATTTTAAATTAAGCCAATAATGGGCTAGATTATGAGTGGATCACTTTATGTTGCACCCGAGAGATAAGGGGTATATTGCAACTCTTTGTTAATAGCACGCAGATTACAAATTGAAAGTAAACGTGTTCGCTTGAACTCAATAGAATTTAAAGCGCATCAGGATAGTGTGACTTCAGAGCTCTGGTCAACTGTTATGCCAAGCAAAAAAAGTTGCACAAAAAACTTCAAAAATCCATTTATCAGTACTGTTACACTCATAAAAACACTGTCTGATAAAAAAAATGAAAAAACATATTGCATTAAAAAGATAAAAGGGCCCAAAGATTTGAGGTCTCAGGTGTTTGATAAAAAAAGGCATGCTAAGGTCTTTAACAGAGATAAATACATACACTGTATTCACATGAACAGTATAACATGAACATTATATATATATAATAATAAAAACCACATTTAATATTAAAAAGCTAATGCGGTCGCTTTCATTTCTTTCATGTAATTGGCAAGAGTCCATGAGCTAGTGACGTATGGGATATACAATCCTACCAGAAGGGGCAAAGTTTCCCAAACCTCAAAATGCCTATAAATACACCCCTCACCACACTCACAATTCAGTTTTACAAACTTTGCCTCCCTATAGAGGTGGTAAAGTAAATTTGTGCTTGATTTTCTTCTGTGATATGCGCTTCTCAGCATTTTGAAGCCTGATTCCACTCAGAGTACAGTGTTTGTCAGAGGGATATGAAGAGAGTATCACCTATTGATTCTATGGTTTTCCTCACAGGAAATCTTTTCAAAGGTTCTCTGTTATCGGTCGTAGAGATTTATCTCCTACCTCCCTTTTCAGATCGACAATATACTTTCATATTCCATTACCTCTACTGATACTGTTTCAGCACTGGTTTTGCTATCTGCTATATGTGGATGGGTGTCTTTTGGTAAGTATGTTTTCATTACTTAAGACACTCATCTATGGTTTGGCACTTTATGTATCAATATAAAGTTTTAAATATATGTATTGTACTTATATTTGCCACAAGTCAGGTTTATGTATATTTCCTTTTGCTATCAGTTTCAAAAATTGGGAAAACATATTTAAGAAGTTATTTTCTTACCTGGGTTATATAGTCTTTTCTTCAAATTAACTGCTTTTTCATAAATTTTCGCGGGCAAAATTAGGCTTGTGAGGTCACAAAATGCTGATATTTATTGCGTCATTCTTGGCGCGAGAATTTTTTTGGCGCAAAGGTACGTTCGGTGACAAATTCGTAATTTCCGGCGTCTTAGTGGACGCAGGTTTCTTTGCACAAGGTTGCGTCTGCCATGACGCGAGTTGCGTCATTTCCGGATGTTGTTAGCACCAAAAAATGTCATTCTGCGTCATACTTGACCCAAATAATTAAATTATTTAAACCCCTCTTCCTATACTGTATGCCTCTTACCTTTTTTATGCTCAGAGGACTATGCTGTTTGCATTTTTTTCCCATTCCTGAAACTGCCATATAAGGAAATTGATCATTTTGCTTTATATGTTGTCTTTTTCTCCTACATTTGCAAGATGTCTCAATCTGATCCTGTCTCAGAAACGACTGTTGGAACCCTGCTGCCTGATAACAGTTCTACCAAAGCTAAGTGTATCTGTTGTAAATTAGTGGAGATTATATCTCCAGCTGTAGTATGTAACAGTTATGATAAACTTTTACATGCAGAGAATGTATCCATCAGTACTAGTACAATGCATGTTGTTCCTTCAACATCTAATGTACATGATATCGCTGTGGAAAAAAAAATGTCTTTTAAAACTTCTCATAAAGTTGATGAAATTTCAAATGACCAACAATATACTGAATTATCCTCCTCTGATGAGGATCTATCTGATTCAGAAGATCCTACCTCAGATATTGACATTGACAAATCTACTTATCTCTTTAAGATGGAGTATATTCGTTCCTTGTTAAAAGAGGTGTTAATTACTTTGGATATTGAGGAATCTAGTCCTCTTGATACAAAAAAACTAGTAAACATTTATAAACCTCCTGTGGTTACTCCAGAGGTTTTTCCAGTTCCTGATGCTATTTCTGATATGATTTCAAAGGAATGGGATAGACCTGGTACTTCTTTTATTCCTTCTTTTAGGTTTAAAAATTTGTATCCTTTGCCAGCAGCTAGATTGGAGTTTTGGGAAAAAAATCCCCAAAGTTGATGGGGCTCTCTCTACTCTTGCCAAACATACTACTATTCCTATGGAAGATAGTACTTCTTTTAAAGGGACAGTCAAGTATAAATTAAACTTTCATTATTCAGATAGGACTTTTAATTTTAATTGACTTTCCAATTTACTTTTATCATCAAATTTGCTTTTTTCTCTTGGTATTCTTAGTTTAAACTAAACATAGGTAGGCTCATATGCTAATTTCTAAGCCTTTGAGGGCTGCCTCTTATCACATGCTTTTTAAATCTCTTTTCAACACAAAGAGACAGAAAGTACACGTGGGCTATATAGATAACACTGTGTTCAGGCACGGAAAGTTATTTAAGATCTAGCACAATACAATGCTAAATTTAAGACAATAGATAATAAACAGTCACAGTCATGTGATCAGGGGGCTGGAAGAAGGTTCCTAGATACAAGGTAATCACAAAGGTAAAAAGTACATTAATATAACTGTGTTGGTTATGCAAAACTGAGGAATGAGTAATAAAGGGATTATCTATCTTTTAAAACAATAACAATTCTATGGTTGACTGTCCCTTTAAGGATCAGTTAGATAGGAAACTGGAATCTTATCTAAGGAAAGCTTATTAATTTTCTTGCTATATTCTTAGGCCTGCTATATCTATGGCTGATGTTGCAGCTGCATCAACTTTTTGGTTGGAAAGCTTAGCGCAACAGGAAACAGATTCTGATTTTTCTAGCATTGTTCGCTTGCTTCAACATGCTAATCATTTTATCTGTGATGTTATTTTTGATATCAGATAGATTGAAGAGCTTTGTGGCTCAAATATTGGAATGCTGACATGGTATCTAAGTCTAGATTACTATCTCTCTCTTTCCAAGGTAACAATTTATTTTGTTCTCAGTTGGATTCAATTATTTCAACTGTCACTAGGGGGAAGGGAGTTTTTTTTGCCTCAGGATAAAAGATCTAAGTGTAAATCTAAAGCTTCTAATCGTTTTTGTTCTTTTCGACAGAATAAGGAACAGAAAGCCAATCCTTTCCCCAAAGAATCTGGTTCCAATTGGAAACCTTCAAGTTGGAATAAATCCAAGCCTTTTAAGAAACCAAAGCAAGCCCCCAAATCTGCATGAAGGTGCGACCCTCATTCCAGTTCAGCTGGTGGGGGGCAGATTAAAAATTTTCTAAAACATTTGGGCAGATTCTGTCCAAAATCAGTGGATTCAGAGTATTGTCTCTCAAGGGTATCAAATAGGATTCAGAGTAAGACCTCCTGTGAGAAGATTTTTTCTCTCACACGTTCCAGCAAATCCAGTGAAGGCTCAGGCTTTTCTGAAGTGTGTTTCAGATCTAGAGCTTTCAGGGGTAATCATACCAGTTCCGTTTCAGGAACAGGGTCTGGGGATTTATTCAAATCTATTCATTGTCTGTTATTTTTAACTTATCTCACCCTGAATCAAATTTTCCCAATTGGCCTTTGACTGTCTTTGATCAGGTCATTACCTAATTTATTGCATTCAGCTGAATGCTGTGGCCTATAAATTTAACACTGCTATGGGGAAAGCAATGCAGGGGTTAGCAATGTAGGTTAGATAGCAATATTGTAAGATCATCTGTTCACATCTCTTTAGTGAACATTTATAAGTGAGGCACAATGAATTATACAAGAATTAAACAAGGATTGGACAAGGGATAAGGCAAGTTCTGTTTTAATACTGAGTTTTATACACTGTTTGACTATTTTGTAAAAAAATGCTAAATATCTTCATATTACTTTTTGCCACCTTTTGTCTGTTTATCAAAATACTCAATTACTCCTTACCCCTCACCACCTACACTGCTCATTAGCCCATCTCTCTTAACCTCACCTTACTTTTGTATTCATGAACTTCACACATTCCTAACGACTCTCTCTCCCCCTTGCAACTCATCACAAAAACAGTCTCACTACTGCAAATCTGTATCTCATCTCATATCACTCTCCCTATTGCTCATACTAGCTCCTGGCGACATCTACCCCAATCCTGGTCCCCTAAAACTTCCTTGCCCTGCACACCCATGTGTGCCCTTCAATAGACTTCAAAAACAAAACTCTGGTAACCTTAATCTTATTCCTCTTGCATCTAGAGCCACCACCCCCTTCACTTGTGCACTATGGAACTATCACTCTGTTTGCAACAAACTCACTTCTATTAATGACCTCTTTATCTCCCACTCTCTCAATCTTCTGGCTCTCACAGAAAGCTGGCTCTCTCCTTCAGACACTGCTTCCTCTGCTGCACTGTCACATGGGGGTCTCCACTTCAGTCACACTCCTAGGTCTGACAATAGACAAGGAGGTGGTGTTGTTATTTTACTTTCCTCTCATTGCACCTTTCAACAAATATAGCCCTTCTCTTCCCTCACATTTTCTTCATTCGAAACACACATGATTCGCTTATTCTCTCCCCTCTCTATATGCGTTGCAGTCATATACCGCCCCCCTGGCTCAGCAACTCTATTTCTAGATCACTTTGCCGCCTGGCTACCTTACTTCCTTTCCTCAGATACCCCTGCCCTCATTCTCTGTGACTTCAGCCTCCCTGTTGATAATCCCACTGCCTCCTCTGCAAAACAACTTCTGCAACTCTTCCTCTTTCGGCCTGTCACAATGGACTGACTCTCCCACTCACAAAGATGGTCACTCCCTTGATCTGATTTTCAGTTATCGATGCACTATCTCAAACTCACCTTTTCCTCTTTCTGACCACCACCTCCTCACTTGTACCATCACCTCCCTCCCTACAACTCTCCCTCCTTCTACCCCTCACACTAAACTTCACAGAAGAATCAAGTCATTAGATCAGCAACAGCTCGCTAGCTCTATCAAACCTCTTCTCTCTTCCACTCCCTCCTTTTCCTGTCCTGATAAATCCATCTGCCACTATAACTCCACCCTTACATCGGTCCTTGATAACCTGGCCCCACCTACCATAACTCGGAAAAATACACTCATCCTCAGCCCTGGCATACTCCTCTGACACAGTACCTATGCAGAAGTTCCCGTACTGCTGAGTGACACTGGAGGAAATTCTGCTGACTTTCTTCACTATAAGTTCATCTTGAACTCTCACTATTCTGCCCTTAATCTATATAAGCAACATTACTTCTTAACTCTTATCTCTACTCTTTCTTAAAACCCAAAACGTCTGTTCCCACATTCAATACTCTTCTCCGCCCACCCCCACCTCAACTTTTCTCTCAGCCCAAGATTTTCCCAGCTACTTCAACAACAAAATCGACTCCATCAGAAATAAAATCAGCTCAACATACTACTGGTCTCCCTCCCCCTCAAAAGCTCATAATCATGCCATTATACTACCCTCTCACCTCACTACCTATCCCCTTGACCCCATCCCATCACAGCTACTCCCCTCCCTCTCTTCTACCCTTACCCCTATACTCACACACATCTTCAACCTCTCCCTCAGCACTGGTATAGTTCCCACTTCTCTAAAGCATGCATTAGTCACACCTATCCTCAAAAAACCTTCTCTCGATCCAACCTCCCCATCCAACTACCGCTCTATTTCCCTACTACCTCTTGCCTCAAAGCTTCTTGAAAACTTAGTATATGCATGTCTATCCCATTTCCTTACACTAAAATCCCTCCTTGACCCACTGCAATCTGGATTTCGCCCCTTCATGCAACAGAGACAGCAATTGTTAAGGTTACCAATGACCTACTTACAGCAAAATCAAAAGACCACTTCTCTACTTATCCTCCTTGATCTGTCTGCAGCCTTTGATACTGTCGACCACCCTCTTTTGCTCCATACCCTCCAATCCTTCGGCATCTGTGACACAGCTCTCTCTTGGTTCTCTTCCTATCTGTCTAACCGTACCTTTAGTGTAGCCTTCACTGGGGCATCCTCTGCCCCGTTACCTCTTTCTGTTGGGGTACCGCAATGCCCTGTCCTCGGTCCCTTTCTCTTCTCAATCTACACGTCCTCACTAGGTTCCTTAATAAAGTCCCACGGGTTTCATTATTATTTGTATGCCGACGATACCCAAATCTACCTCTCTGCACCAGAACTATCTCCTTCCTTGCTAACCTGTGTCACTAACTGTCTCTCATATCATCTTGGATGTCCTCTCACTACCTCAAGCTAAATCTCTCCAAAACTGAGCTCCTTATTTCCCCCCCTTCTTCCAAAATCTCCACCCCCATGTCTCTATAACTGTTGATAACTCCATCATTACCCCAACCTCACATGCCCGATGCTTTGGGGTCACACTGGACTCAGATCTTTCTTTCACTCCTCACATTTGGTCCTTGGCTAAAGCCTGCCGCTTCCACCTTAAAAACATTGCTAAAATTAGACATTTCCTTACACAAGACATAACAAAGATTTTAATACACTGTCTCATCCTTTCCCGCCTCGACTACTGCAACTCTATCCTCTCTGGTCTCCCTAGCTGGTGCCTAGCTCCTTAACAATCCATAATGAATGCCTCTGCCAGGCTCATCTTCCTTGCACGTCGCTCTTCATCTGCTGCACCTCTCTGCCAATCCCTTCACTGGCTTCCTTTTGCCTCCAGGATTAAACACAAAAACTCTGACACATAAAGCCCTCAATTGCACTGCTCCCCCCTATGTCTCAGACCTTGCCTCTAGATACTCTCCCTCCCGTCCCCTTCATTCCACTCATGATCTCCTACTCTCCTTCTCTCTTGTTACCTCCTCACATTCCCGACTACAATATTTCTCCAGATTGGCTCCTATCTTAAGAAACTCTCTGCCTCGCTCCACAAGAATCTCCCCTAATTTTAAAAGCTTCAAGTGCTCCCTAAAGACTCTACTATTCAGGCACACTTACAACCTACACTAAACTTCCTATCTCCACTGCTATCCCCTAAACCCTATAGCATGTAAGCTTATGAGCCCAGCTGTTTGTAGTTCACCTTCATAAGAGCCAACTACAACAGTGCAACTCTCGGCAGGACCCTTTCTCCCCATTTGATCCCTGTAATCGTTTTTATATACCACCTATAATCATAACGCTGCGGAACCTGTTGGCACTCTACAAATACCTGATAATAATAATTCTCCCAAAGAAAGGAAATTCATTCAGGCCAGATCTGGATCTGAAAATGTTGAATTGTTTTGTAAGAGTGCCAACTTTCAAAATGGTGACTATAAGGACTATTCTGACTTTTGTTCAGCAAGGTCATATGTCCAAGATAGACTTACAGGATGCATATCTTCATATTGCGATTCATCCAGACCACTATCGATTTCTGAGATTATCTTTTCTAGACAAGCATTTTCAATTTGTCGCTCTTCCATTTGGCCTAGCGACAGCTCCAAGAATTTTTTCAAAGGTTCTCTGTGCCCTACTCTCTGTAATCAGAGAACAGGGTATTGCAGTGTTTCCTTATTTGGATGATATATTGGTACTAACTCAGTCTTTACATTCTGCCAAATCTCACATGAATCAAATAGTGTTGTTTCTTCAAAGACATGGTTGAAGGATCAATTTACCGAAAAGTTCCTCGATTCCTCAGACAAAGGTCACCTTTTTAGATTTCCAGATAGATTCAGTTTCCATAACTCTGTCTCTAACAGACAAGAGATGAATGAAACTAGTTCAGTCGAAACCTTCAGTCTCAATCAATCCCTTCAGTGGCTATGTGCATGGAAGTTTTAGGTCTAATGACTGCAGCATCGGACGCGATCCCCTTTGCTCATTTTCATATGAGACCTCTTCAGTTTTGTATGCTGAATCAATGGTTCAGAGATTATACAAGGATATAACAATTAATATCCTTAAATCCCAATGTTCAACTTTGTCTGACTTGGTGGTTAGATCACCATCGTATAGTTCAAGGGGCTTCTTTTGTTCATCCAACCTGGACTATAATCACAACAGATGCAAGTCTTTCAGGTTGGGGAGCTGTCTGTGGATCTCTGTCAGCACAAGGGGTTTGGAAATCTCAAGAGGTGAGGTTACCAATCAATATTTTAGAACTCTGCGCTATTTTCAGGGCTCTTCAGGTTTGGCCTCTGTTAAAGAGAGAACCATTCATTTGTTTTCAGACAGACAATATCACAACTGTGGCATATGTCAATCATCAGGGTGGGACTCACAGTCCCCTAGCTATGAAAGAAGTATCTTGAATACTTTCTTGGGCGGAATTCAGCTCTTGTCTAATTTCTGCGGTACATATCCCAGGTGTAGACAATTGGGAAGTGGATTTTCTCAGCCGTCAGACTTTACATCCGGGGGAGTGGTCTCTCCATCCAGATGTGTTTCTTCAGATTGTTCAGATGTGGGGTCTTCCAGAAATAGATCTGATGGCTTCCCATCTAAAAAAGAAACTTCCCAGGTACTTGTCCAGGTCCAGGGATCCTCAGGCGGAGTCGGTGGATGCGTTAGCAGTTTCTTGGTTTTACCAACCTGCTTATATCTTTCAGCCTCTAGTTTTTTTTTTTTTAAATTCTTTTTATTGAGAGCCAACATATGAGTACAGTAATCAACAATTCCATACAGTATCATGAAGTTTGCATCCATTAATACAGCAGGTATACCATCTTTGAGGGACGATATTATTCAGAACATAGCAGAGATTCAGTATATCAATACATAACAGTTAAGATATTCCGGGTGCTAATGACAATTGACATTTTTGGTGTCTACATATGTTTAGCCCACTCATTTTACATTTTCATCCCCAACAAATCCCCGAGCCCTCCCCCCAAACTCCAAAACACTAACCACCTTATAACAGTAATAATAATAAAAAAAAAAAAAAGGGGGGGATCTCTCCCTCTACCCCCACCGCCCCAGCCCCCGTCCTCCCGCCCCCTTCCGATTTAGAAGAGCATTTCTTCACAATTACCAGTCTCATCTCGAGATTCCATATAGCCGTCTAGGCATTGCCACTCCCCTTTTAATATAGCTGCCAGCACAACCTCCTGATGCCTGAAAGGCCTCAGTACCTGTCGCTGCAACGACGGAGCCAGTGTGAGAATCAGGGGTCGCCACTTTTTAAGGAAGTGGGGGAGCCTTCACTCTGTATCTAGCTTGGTGTCATATTGTTCAACAAACAGTTGTTTCATTAAGCTCCGTTTGAATTGTGCAATGGAAGGGGGCTGTCTATGAATCCATCTAGTTAATATGCAGCGCCTCGCAAGTAAAACACACAATGTTAATAGTTTATGTAAATGCTTGTAGGAGTCCTCCCACTGAAAGAGAAACACCTTGCCTATGTCTAAGTTAAGGGAAAGTTGGAAACTTATTCGTACCCAATATTGAAAATGACCCCAAAAGCGTCTAATTAGTGGGCAAGTGAAAAGGTAGTGTCGGAAAGACGGGGAATCTTCTCTGCATTTAACACATCTGTTAGGGCACCCCGAGTTCCATTTAGACAATCTGTTAGGGGTGAGGTAGTCCCTATGCAGCAGCCTAATCTGCGCTTCTCTTAGTGGTATTTCTAGAGTGGCTGCTCTAGCCATTTCCAGACTTCTACCCAGGTCTTGGATGTCCAATTGTGGAGAGATGTCGGCCCTAAGCCTTTCTAATATTTGTGTCTGCATCCCCTCCTCCCCTCTTCTTATCAATACTTTATAAATGTTGGAAATAGCAAAAACCCCTATCTTAAACAGGGTATGTGTGACAGCAAAGGGTGAAATGTTCCAGAATGTGGGGTTGTCTCTCTTGAGTCCGGTGATATAATGCCTAACCTGCAGGTAGGCATAGAAATGTTTGTGTGGGATGTGAAATCTGTCTCTAATGTCTTGGAAGGATCTAACGGAATGTAGCAAGGGGTCCAACAAGTCGCCCACAGTTTTAAGCCCCTCGGCGCTCCAGAGGCGAAACGGTTCACAATCATTACCCGCTGGGAATTCTTGATTACCGATAAGGGGGATAAACCTAGGAGATGGGTAGGAGACACCCATATATTTGTTAAGCAGACTCCACGCTCTTAGAGGGTCCCTATACAAGAAATGATTGCGAATTTGTACCGGTGCGTCCTTTAGTCTAACATAGGGCAAGTAGGATAAGGCCGATGGGGCACATTCTGCCTCCTCCAGGTGTGACTCATAAAAATGAGCAGTGTTTAGCTGCCAATCTGTAACAAGTCTTGCTAGAGCGGCCCAGTTATATAGTTTTAGATTGGGGAGACCCAAACCCCCACTAAGATAGGGCTGACTAAGTTTGTGGACCGCTATGCGTGACTTCCTCCCTCTCCAAATAAAATTGATCATTGCCCTGTTAAGCATGGCTAAATCCTTTTTTGTCACAAGGAAGGGTAGCATCAATAGGGGGTACATTATCTTAGGCAAGATCGACATTTTTACCAGATTAATCCGTCCAGACAGCCCCAGAGGAAGATCAGTCCAGCCCCGGAGCTGAGTGGACAGTGTTTTACACCTGTCTGATATATTAAGGTCATAAATCCTTTGAGGATTATTGTGAAGCTGAATTCCCAGGTATGTGAGAGAATTGACCATCACCTTAAATGGGTATGCGTGAGGGGAGTCAGAATGTCTGTGCAGCCACAATATTTCTGATTTGGATGTGTTGACTTTATACCCCGAAAAGCTGCCAAATTCCGAGATAGCTTGTAATATGGGGGATATGTATAGAGCCGGCGATTCCACGAACAAAAGCATATCGTCAGCATATAATGCCAGATGTGTAGGGACACCCCGTATCCTCATTCCAGGAAAGACTTGCTTTAGCTTGAGCGCCAAAGGTTCCAATGCCAGGTCGAACAGTAGAGGGGAGAGTGGGCAGCCCTGTCTGGTCCCTCTCTGTAGAGCAAAGTCAGGGGAAAACAAGCCGTTAGTCAGTATTCTAGCAGTTGGGGAGTCATAAATCTTGTGGATAATATTGAGAAAGGGGCAGTCGAATTTAAACTTGGTCATGGTGTTGGTTAAGTGTGTCCAGTCCACTCTGTCGAAAGCCTTTTCTGCATCGAGGGAAAGCAGAAAGGCCTCCGGTCTGTCCGTCACCCCACCCTCAGTCTCCTTCGTCCAGTAGTGATTGATCTCATGGAGAACCCTGCGTAAGTTGACAACAGAGGTACGCTTGAACACAAAGCCTGTTTGGTCAGGGTGAAGTAGGGATGGCAATATAGTCTTCAGTCTAGTGGCCAGGATTTTCGTGAAGATTTTGTAGTCGGTGTTTAGTAATGAGATGGGGCGGTATGACTCTGGCATGGAAGGGTCTTTCCCAGTCTTAGGGATAAGGGTGATGTGGGCAGCGGCAAAATGTTGCGAGGGTAACACGTCTTCCAAAAAGTAAGTATTATACAGTTTAGTTAAAGTCGGTGTAATCTGCGCATGTAGAATCCGGTAGAATTCAGATGGCAGACCATCTGGGCCCGCCGCCTTACCCAATGCCAAGGACTTTAGGGTGAGCGTGACTTCATCTGGAACTATGCGAGCATTCAGAAGGTCCGTTTGTTCCCTCGTCAGCTGCGGGAGTTTAATGGTCCGCCAAAAAGAGCTCTGCAGCTCAGGGGGGCCTGGTTGTTGTCTAAGGTACAATTGGGAGTAATAATCCGCAAAGCACCTAACTATGCCGTCAGGTGTCCGGAATGTTTTGCCCTGGAATCGCAATGCCACCACATTAGACCTGGTAGTCTTTGGTTTTGTGAGAGTCGCCAAAAGCTTACCCGACCGAGCCCCAAAACGGTAATATTTACTAGCCGTACGAAGCAAACCCGATGCAGCCTGCTGCCCCATAAATGCATCAAACTCTGACTTTACCGCCACATAAGCTTCATAGGCGTCTCGCGTCTTAGACTGACGGAACGCCAGATATGCCCTACCCAGTTTCTTACTAAGATCGTTATGTCTCTGTCGTGTTCTATGTCTGAGATTGGAGGTGTAGGAAATGATGGCACCAGAAAGTACTGTCTTAGCCGCTTCCCAAAAGAGTTGGGGGTTGTCCAAGTGGGCTATGTTATCCGAATAATAGTCTGTCCAGGACTGTGTTAAAAACTTAATAAAGTTTGTGGAGGATGCAAGGTAGGAGGGAAATCTCAAGGTGTTTCTATTAGTGCACGGTCCCCTAGCCCCCATCACCAATTCGATTGGGGCGTGGTCCGATATAACTATATCTCGTATACGACACATCTGGACTTTGTTAGTCAGAGAGTTAGGAATTAAAAAAAGGTCAATTCTAGACAGAGTGGATTTAGCTCTAGAAAGACAAGTAAAATCCCTGCCCTCTGGGTGCAGCAACCTCCAAATATCACATACATCTAAGGATGATTCAAGCATGTTAAAGATCTTAGTTTCAAATCTAGCCTTATAATTGATCTTGGGGTCCCCCCTAGTCGGGTTTTCAATCCACAGTCTGTCCAATGTGTGAGATGGGGCAATATTAAAGTCACCTCAGACTATAAGATTCTCACCCATATGGGGGAGCAAGAATTTCGTTAAGGTCTCCCAGTAATCCTGGGATCTATGATTGGGGGCATAGATGTTACATAGTGTGTAGTCAAGGGAATTAATCCGTGCTTGCACCAATATGAATCTCCCCTCAACATCAGTCTGTACTAGATTAACCTGAGTATCTAAGCGTTTACCAAAAACAATGGCCAGGCCCCTACTAGCGCTAGAATGGGACACAAATTCCACATGACCCACCCAGTCTGATCTAAGCTTAAGGTGTTCCACATCAGTTAGGTGTGTTTCCTGTATAAGCGCTACGTCTGTCCCTTGTCGCCTCAGATGGGTAAGTATAGCTTTGCGTTTTATGGGGGAGTTAATACCCCCCACGTTCCATGAGACAAATTTTAATGACATCTCAAATCACCAGAGCACAGAGTACACCCAGGGCATCCCGGGAGTAGCGAGGGACAGGGGGAGGGGAGAGAGGAGGAGAAAAAACAAAACAAAAAAAAAACACAACATCAACATCAAAAAGAAAACTACAAAGATATGAGATCTGAAAAAACGTACTGAGTAATATAAATAACAAGTATAGACCATCCCTGAGATCCCTTGAGAGTAAAGAATCAACCATTGTGTAGAACATAAATACTCATACAATGATATAATCTGCGTTGCCCCATTAAGTACAAGTATGTCAATGTCATCAAATATTGTAGCCAAACCATCAGGAACATCCAGGGACACAGGAGGGGGGCGGCCGCAGGCAACTCCACATCATAGTGTGACATAGCAGTAATAGCTTGAGTTTTGCCCCCCCTGAGCCAGACAAAGTCCGTCCACGGGGGAGAAAGGAGTGCACACGGCCGCCCCCCCACAGAGCCCACGACATAACATTGGATAATACCTGCGAACAAATAGGTGAGCAAAGTAAATACAACAACAAAAGGCAGAACGAGTGATAATGAAACCAGCAATAATACAACCAATAACAATAGCAGTGACAGCCCCAACAAATCAGCGAGACCCCCCGCCACCCCCTCCATCCCCGTCTTTTTGAAAGTCAAGAACCACCCTGGTTTCTTGGGTTTCAGAGGGAGGTCAGGCGCCCCTAAGTTATTGCCGAGCAACAAAACCTCAAAAGAGGTTAGGAGTATGTCCCTCCAGGGCCGCCCGTAGGCAGCCCAGGAGGGACAAAGGGTAATCTGCGCCCACCCCACCAGGAAACCCAGCAGATAACAACAAGTAGAGCCTGCACAAAAGAAAAGCAACAAAAGATTAACAATAACATTTTGTATTTTTTTATGTAGTATACTCATCTGGGCTTGGAAGTCCATATAGAGGGGGAGCAGGAGGCTCCTACATAGCGCTTTCTCCCCAAGTGAAGTGCCCCCACTGAGCACAAATCCCCCTCCCCTTGAGAGCCAGGAGGGAGGTGAAACATTATGAATAAAGAGGTAGAAGACCTCCATTTGCATGTCCTATTTTGACAGTTATTGTCACTTAGATTAACCCTCCAGGGGTCCGATCATGTGGGGGGTTGGTGATCCTCCGTTGCAAGATAACTCTGAAGTGCTTGAGGTGTATGGAAGAATTTAACCCCATGAGGAGTATGCAGACGTAACTTAGCTGGATAAAGCAGGGCCACCTGACGGCCCCGCTCGTGGAGCTGTGAACAAAGAGGGGCGAAGTCCCTTCTCTGCTTAGCGACATCCGATGAAAAGTCTTGGAAAAGCAGCAGACGGGAGCCCTCAAAGCTAACTTCCTTACGGGCTCTGTAGGCGCGAAGTATCCTGATCTTCTCCTGGAAATTTAAACATTTAAAGATAACCTGTCTAGGTTTTGAGTTGAGGTGTTCAAGTGTACGTTCAGGCCCAATCCGGTGGGCTCTTTCAACATCAATGGGAAGGATGTCGGAGGGGATCCCCAACATTCTTGGGAAGGTCAGAGCAGTGAACTCCAAGAGGTCCTTCCCCTTGACAGATTCTGGGACGCCAATGATGCGTAGGTTATTACGCCTGCTTCTGTTCTCCAGGTCGTCAACCCGATCCTGGAGTAATTTGTTTTGTTTAACCAACTGTTTGAGAGTAATCCCCTGGCTATTCTGTCGAT
This sequence comes from Bombina bombina, assembly GCF_027579735.1. Taxonomy (NCBI): domain Eukaryota; kingdom Metazoa; phylum Chordata; class Amphibia; order Anura; family Bombinatoridae; genus Bombina; species Bombina bombina. The sequence continues at coordinate 666,433,054 of NC_069502.1, read as the reverse complement.
CCTCCACATCAGAGATGCGCAACTCCGCCGTATTAAGTCTGGAGGAGAATTGTCGCACCTCCGATGTCAGGGTATCCACTCCTGATTGTAAAGATTCCATTTTAGGGAGGAAGAACGATTTAAGCTCCTGCAAGAGAGAAGCCTGATCTGGAATCTGAATTATGGGGTCCCCCATGGTTTGCTGATCATGCTGTAGTTCCACAGGTTGTTTTTGCTTTTTCTCTGCATTTTTCACTCTGTGACTCATAACGGCAGAAGTAGCAGGGGACAGTCTTTGAAAATGTTTGTCAACTTTCATGTGGCCCCACCAGACCGTTAGCCAAGCAATCTCAGCCTAGTCTTGATGACAGAGAAGTAGTGTGTTGTCTAGGAAAGCAGGTTTACTCGTTTTATCGTGTGTGCAAGCTCCAGGGCAGGCCCCCCAGCAGCCAGTGGAATGTAACCAAAATGAAAAAGAGGGGTGTAACATCAAGGATGAGGGCAGCTAGGGAAGGGCTTTATACTTTATTAAGAGAGGTGACTTATTTCCCTTCGAGTTTCCCCTCCGTTAAGATATGTGGCAGCGCCAAGCAGGGCCTCTCTCTCCTCCTCTGTTTCAGAGGCAAAACAGACCTGTAAGTGCAAACTCCTTGTATGATGAGCAGGGGCAGCACCCACAATAATGCCAGTCTTTATAAGTCCCAAAAGTATGGCTCAGTATCCACCCCTTCCACACTTAGTAAGTCTCTAAGGACAGGTCTCAGGGGAAAAAGTAATCACGTGAAGCCCCCAGGCCCAGGGTCATTCCTCCACTTTTCTCCTAAATGACCGGAATTTCAAAACAGCAGTTACACGGATGCGGTACAAGCAAAACCGCTCCGTGAAGTTAGGTTGTTACCTGCCCTCGATACTCCGGCAACAGCGTGGTGTGTGTGGTGCGGCCCGCCACGCTGGAAACAAAGATGGCGATGATGCGGCCGGAGCGCGATGCGTCTCAAGGCTCCCGGTTGCCAGGACTGATGGTATGTCCTGCTCACTTAAGGTCGATGGCCGGCGCAAGTAGTCCCCTACCCGGCAAATCAATTGTGAGAGGCTGGGCAGCGCCGTAATAGTATGCAAAGGTACTTAGTTATCTTCCGACTTGCGGAGCTCCATCTAAACACGTCTGCCCTGTAAGCCTGCCCACCGGAAGTCCAGCCTCTAGTTTTTTTTTCCAAGAGTGATCTCCAAGATCATCATGGAACAATTGTTTGTGTTTCTGGTAGCATCAGCATGGCCTCACAGGTTCTGGTATGCGGATCTTGTCCGGATGTCCAGTTGCCAACCTTGGCCACTTTCTTTAAGACTAGATCTTCTGTCTCAAGGACCGTGTTTCCATCATGATCTCAAATCGTTAAATTTGAAGGTATGGAAATTGAATGCTTAGTGCTTAGTCATAGAGGTTTCTCTGACTCAGTGATTGATACTATGTTACAGGCTCATAAATTTGTTTCTAGGAAAATTTATTATCGAGTTTGGAAAACTTATATTTCATGCTGTTCTTCTCATAAATTCTCTAGGCATTCTTTTAGAATTCCTAGAATTTTACAGTTTCTTCAGGATGGTTTAGATAAAGGTTTGTCTGCAAGTTCTTTGAAGGGACAAATCTCTGCTTTGTTTTATTTCACAGAGAGATTGCTAAGCTTCCTGATATTCAATGTTTTGTACAGGCTTTGGTTCATATCAAGCCTGTCATTAAATCAATCAATTTCTCCTCCTTGGAGTCTTTTTTGGTTTTGAAAGCTTTACAGGCTCCTCCTTTTGAGCCTATGCATTCTTTGGATATTAAACTTTCCAAATTATCTGCTCTTTCTTGTGAGTCTCCTTTTCTGATTTTCCATCAGGATAAGACAGTTTTGCGGACTTCATTTACATTTTTACCTAAAGTTGGGAATTCTAACAACATTAATAGGGAAATTGTTGTTCCCTCTGTGTCGTAATCCTAAGAATTCTTTTTAGAGATCCTTACATTCTCTGGATGTTGTAAGAGCTTTGAAATATTATACCATAAAAAGTTAGATTATCCACATGTTGCACGGATAGCTGGATACTGAACACTGTCCCAAATAAGCTTAATAGCAAAATGTACTGCAGAGAGCAAAAGCTTATAGGTGATTCAATCTATGACATGAATAAACACCTTGACTCACCACTCCAAGGAAGGCTGCAGGACTTTCACCCGGCGGGGGCCTATGGCTTAAAGCCAAACCCACCCCTTTACACTCAAGTTACCTTGGTCCCGGCTGCAATCAATGTGCTCACTCTCCGTGGCATTCACCATTCAACCGGTGCAAACTCAACACTTCCGGGTGACGTCAGGTGCCGCATCCAGACGGCTTAAGGTTGTCACGCCTACTTCGCTGACCGCTATATGCAAACTCTGCTTCCACATCAATGAAGGACTTGATCCAAGGCTGTAGGAAGGCTGATAAAATGGATAGGAAGGCTCCTCTCCCTCCAATAAATCAGCAAAAAACAAGAACCCACAGGAATCAGCTTTCCAAAAATTAAATCACATAGACTTTATTCAAATGTTAAAAGTACATGGGCATCAAGGCAAGGGAAAAAAAGGCAGTAGAAACGGTCTTACGCGTTTCGGCAATGCGTAGCCATAATCATAGACCATGTTTACTCACAGGTGTCACTTCTATTTATACCATACAAACGTTACCCATTGGAGGATAAAAACACACCCCCTTTTTCACTCCCTCACCTAATTAAAGGGAACAACTTACATCATTTTAACATGGACAGCACGGAAATACTATTTACAAGGGTGACAAACTGCTTAATCAAAATAAATGTTAATACCAAGAGCATATCACTATGAATTCATGAGGTATACACAAATCATAGAGTATGTTACATCGATTAGAGCCGACTACAACAGTGAAACTCTTGGCAGGGCCCTCTACCCACTTGATCCCTTCAAAAGCTATCCTGTATATTGACTATATTTACAGCGCTGCAGAATCCGTTGGCGCTCTACAAATACCTGATAATAATAATAATCACTAAACAGGAATAGAGAGCCAACATTAGTAGCTAAACATTCCTCTATTTCCAGAAGGTCAGCATGTACATTCCCTATATCACTGAAGTGTCTACGTAAAGTAAGGTTACAAACAAACTTGTTCAGATCTAAAATAGTCTGAAAGATATCAAATTTCCTAGTTGGACAAAATCCTAGTCCTCTATTAAGTAGCCTGTATTTAAATTCATTTAGGGAATAATATAAGATGTTAATAACCATGTTATCATCTATTTCTTTGTTAACTCCCTGAGAGCGTCTGTTCATTCCTCTCCGATTCCCCGGGTGCTCCGTCCCGCCCCCTCCTTTCGTTTTTAAAACTGACCAAAAAATCTGACCCGAGGGGGGGTCCCATATTGGTGTTATCTGGAGTACTACCTGCCTTCATATCTGTGCTCAAACTCAATCCTTGTTATGACACCTATAGCAAGAGAACGAAGAAAAATTGATAATAGGAGTAAATTAGAAAGTTGTTTAAAATTGCATGCTCTATTTGAATCACAAAAGAACAAATTTGGGTTCAGTGTCCCTTTAAAATCAGCCAACTAAACCCAACAGAAATGTATCCAGTCAGTAGTAATGCAATAACCCTTTCTGCTATCACTCCATTTAAACAGAAATAGAGCCTTGTTTTTATTTGTAGTTACCTATCAAATCTATATATATATATATATATATATATATATATATATATATATATATATATATATATATATATATATATATATATATATATATATATATATATATATATTTAGGTAGACAAACCAAGTTATTGATCTAGGCCCATTTTGGTATATTTCATGCCACCATTTCACCGCCAAATGCCATCAAATAAAACAAATTATTACTTTTTTCACAACCTTTGGGTTTCTCACAGAAATTATTTACATACTGCTTGTGCAATCATGGCATAAATGTTTGTAAAAGTTTCTCTGGGTTGCCCATTGTCCAGAAATAGACATATGGTGTTGGCATTGCTTTTTTGGTAATTAGAAGGCCGATAATTGCATCACCACACTTCTATTATTCCTGGCAGTGAAGGGGTTAATAAAGGTACCTTAAATGGTTTATTTTAGCTTTAGTGTAGAGATTACCCTGCCATCTGACACTTCCCAACCCCTTATCCCTTTCCAAACAGCTCTCTGCCTCCCTCACCCCCACTGGTCACCTCCATCTTAGATACTGGCAGACAGTATGCCAGTATAAAAATGTAAGACTTTTTATATATATATATATATATATATATATATATATATATATATATATATATATATATATATATATATATATATATATATATATATATATATATATATAAAATATTTATTTTTAGATTTTATGCAGTGTAGGATCCCCCTTACCCCCCACCTTCCTGATCACCCCCAAACAGCTCTCTAAACTGCCCCTGCCCTCACTGGCAGCTGTACCGGAAAACTGTTTTTTTTTTTGGTTTTTTTTTTATTGCTTTTCTGTAGCGTAGTGTGACTTTAACCTCCCCCCACCTGCGATTTTTAGTTTAGGGTCCCCCACACCTCCTTTTCCATAGTGTAGCTGCCCCAACCCTCCCTGTTGCTTTTTTTTCCCCGTAGTGTAGGGCCCCTCCCATTCCCTGCCTCCCCTGCAGGGCCGCCCACCTGCCTCCTGCCCACACTTCCCGCCAGCTCCAGCAGAAGATCGTTACAGATGGTTACACACACAGTGTCACCGTCTAATGATCAGGCATCTGCCCTCATATGGAGGCAGAGCACCAATTGCGCTCCGGCTCCATATGCAGCAGATGCCTGAAGCTTCAGGAGCTCCAGCACTTAACAGCCGAGAGTGCTGGACCAGTCTGAAGCAATGATTTATATATACGTGGTGCGGTAGGATAGCCAAAGTACTGCACAATGTATATATAAGTCGGATTGGGTGAAGAGGTTAAAGGGACAGTAAAGTCCAAATTAAACTTTCATGATTCAGATAGGGCATATAATTTTAAACAAATTTCCAATTTTATTTTAACATCAAATTTGCTTTGTTCTCTTGGTATTCTTAGTTGAAAGCTAAACCTAAGTAGGCTCATATGCTAATTTATAAGCCCTTGAAAGCCGCCTCTTATCTGAATGCATATGATGGTCTTTCACAGCTAGAGGGCGTTATTGTGTGTGAAATATAAATAACAGTGTG